>NW_017386032.1:391984-418662 GCF_000237925.1 Schistosoma mansoni | reverse complement strand
TTCATCGGAAATCTACACAAGAACTATTATATGAGGTTTTATTTGTGATTGGTCGGTGAGAATGGTTCCATTGTATTAACGCCTCATTTTCATCGTATCTGTATGAATCACTATGCCAGTTATGTCTCCCTTACTACAGTCACCCCCTCTGATATATATATATATATATATATATATATATATATATATATATATATAAACCAACTTGGAAGATATTAACTATATCTAAATGCAACTTATCTCATTATTATGGGCATTATGTCTATGATCTATTTTTAACTCATCTATGAGCAGGCTTTCAATTAAAATAGCAAAATTAACTCTTTATTATACTATATCATTCTTGAACTCAAACAAATGAAATCCGATTTCTGTTAAAAGAAAGTGGAAATTCGTCTTCATTCTAATATGATAACTATAGTTTATCTGAAAATTAGGATTTTGTGGCGAAATTCTAATGAAGACATTTATCACTTTTCTCATATACTAAGGAATAATGAAGATTAAAATTGGAAAACAGAGTAACATCAACCTGATAAATTTTAGATTCAATGTTGAAAAATTAGGATTGAGAGTGGTGAGATAAAATGGTATAACCAATGGGAACGACATGAATATAACTTAGTACATTGTTAATAGCTCATTTGGCATTTGCTGAGTGAATTGGATGCATGTTTACCAAATGGTGCTGAAGATAATATGTCACTGCTGTTTGTTGCTCGAGAGTTCTGGTTTTGGAGACGTCACTGCTTAGCATAACTTGATTTTCATTCAGTACTCCACTGAAAAAAACAATATGAGTAGATAAATATTTAAAACATCTGCCTACTAGGATATAGCTGCTACGACGTTTAACTTTCATAGCAGTGAAACATATTGTAGTATTATTTTACAACATCTCATCCAAAACTCCTTCTGTATATTGTAAAATATGTTCAGCGAAAGACAACATGAAGTGAATTATTCGCGTAAATTGCCCGGATATTAAAGCCTACCACTCCTCAGATGGCATAAACCACCAACCAGTGATCTCCAATCAACTCTGTCCTGGGTTTTCCTTTCTAGTTGTTTCCAACTAATGTTCGTGGTGTTGATGTCTGACCCCGAATTTCAAGAGCCATAAATTCTTTAGTCTGTCACGTTTCCTTTAGCCTGGGGGATTCAAAGTTAGAACTTTTCTTGTGATACAGTGTAGTGGTTTGCAAAACGTATGTCACAATACATATTCAATGTCTTTTCCCAATTCGCTTCTCGATTGACCGTTTATAAATATCTGTACTATTTTGATGGTGGTGGTGGTGGTAGTTCTTTAAGTTTCAGTCCCCCTAAAATAGAACTTCCTTGACGTTAGTGTTGTAAATTCTGACTTAAGTCTTGGGTGAGTTGTTTTGAGCTCTGAATGTTCTTTAGTTGTAGGAATGATGTATTTGTTTTGTCAATTCGTGCCTTCACATATTCGTCGTATCATCTATGTTTATCTACGACGTTGTCCATGTACGTGAAGGCTCCCACCTCGTCCAGAGCATGGCTATCAAGTGTAATTTGGTTTATGCTCGGTGTGTTGCACTTCAGTAACTTGACTTTGCCCTCATGGACGTTGAGACTGACTTCTACAGAGGCCATTGCTACACTGACAGTATTCACCTGTATTTTTTACTATATATGAGATAACAGGACTAAGTCATATGCAGAGAGTCCAAGGTATCCAGCTGTGTCCAGAGTGTTTACTGTTCCCTCACTTCTCATAAACTGTCGACACTTCCATAATCCAGTGAACGACCAGCAAAGCGAGGACAGGTAGCCTTGTCTGATACCAGTCCTCACTTGGAATGCACCTGTGAGCTACCCTCTATGCACGATGTCACAGTCCAGTCCATTGTAGGAGTTCTGTATGATGGTAACGATCTTCCCACGTAATTTATGTTGCCAAGGAAGATTCCGGAGGGTTTTCCTATCCATCCTGTAGAGGAGTTTCGCATAGTCAGGGAAACTGATGTGAATCGATGAGTTCCATTCAGCTATTTGTCCAATAATAACCCGTAGTGTCGCGATTCGGTCTGTACGTGATCTATCCTTAGGTCAACCAGTTTGTTGATCTCGAAGTTGGATGTCTACTGGAGCGTTCTTTCGGTTTGCCAACAATTTGTTGAAAAATTTACTCGCCACTGGCAGTACCGTATTCCCTCAGTAGATCCCGCACTTACTAAGGTTTCTTTTCTTCGGTACGTCCGTGAAGTATCCCTCTTCGGTCTGTTAGTACTTGTTCTTCATCCCAAATATTTCTGGAAAGAATATGGAGCATGCTTGCAGTTGCCTCCATATCTGATTGAAGTGCCTCAGCTGGTATGCTGTCGAGTCCAACTGTTGCTATGGCATTCCTGAATTGTCTAATGGCTTTGCTAATTCCTTTGATTGTTGATGAGGTACCATCTACAGGGAGATCTTTGTGTGATGCCTCAATGTTAGCTGTGCTCAGCAATGCCAATCAATTCGAAAGATCTTCAAAGAACTCCACCCACCTGTCTCGCTGCTGTTGACCCTCAGTGATTGGATTTCCTTCTTTGTTCCCGACTGACTGTCCTGGTTCGCTGTATTTCCCTCCAAGCCTCTCCACTGTATCGAATATTTCTTTCATATTTCCTTCTCACACAGCTTGTTCTACTGAAACTGTTAGGTCTTCTATGTATTTCTGCTTGTCGGTTCCGATATTCCTCGCCAACCATTTGTTTGCTTCCGTATATTTGATCTGAGCTTGACTTCCTCTGCATTCATTCGACTGTTTTTTATTGATGTTTACTTACTTTTTCCCTCCTGGATCTTGCCCAATGTGTCAATAGAGATCCATTGTATATTCTGGTGCTTCTTGGGATCCATCACTTCTGAGTATGTTAAAGTCATCACTTCTTTAGTCTTTTGCTAATTGTTCTCCATGGTGGTTTCACTCCTAGTAGACTTTCTAAGTCTTGTGACTTGATACTGAGAGCTATGTTGAACTCTCTGACCTTGGAAGCATCTCGAAGGAAGTCTGCAACAAACTTGTGTGGTGGTGCTTGCTCAGGTGTCCAGTGATTCTTTAGCTTCAGTTGTGACGATTTGCAAACCTCGTTCGGCGTGAATTTGTTATTCACTCAAGCTTTGTAATGTTTTACATTCGTAGCCAGTGGTGATAAATCATAGATCTGATGAAATAATGTGCAGTATGGTTGGAAATCATATGCTTCTTGATATCAGTACCCATACGTGTGTGATGAAACTAACCATAGGTTATGCATTAGCATGAATTTAGCTCTTATTCAGTGGGAGGAGTTAGAGAAATTTCGTTTTTTTATGTAGCTGAATGAGCTGTGATTGTGTGGACACTAAGTTGTCGCACAAAGAAGCTAAATTTATCCTTTAACATTTACATGATTTTAGCTCCAAACCCCATCTTCCCTTTTAGTATACTCGCCATACTACTTAATGATGATAAGTAGCTATGATTGTATCCAAGTATTTTATTGCAGTAGCAGTTGTGACGAATACCAACAGATATGACGAGAACTGATTTATTTTATTCATGAGTTAGGTTACAATCTTATTTTCTCCTTTTGATCACGCTACAGTCTGGGCCTTTGTTTACCTTCAATGAGTCGCTTACTCTCGAGTGTTGGGTATTCATTGGATTCCATTAACTACTGGTATTCATTAATGGCTACGGGTGTAGTTTTCTAGTTTATATTTATGTTCTGTAATTTCATACGTATAGAATTATCTGAAGGAATAATTTTCCTTTTGAAAGAAGAACGGTAACCGAGTCTATTATGATTCGAAACTTGTGGGTTCTTCGTACCTTTTCTGTAAAAAGTACAGTATTGAGGATATCTTAACTTAAATATGCAAATCAATCGTCAGGTTAGAATCCTTATGGGATTAGTTTATGAATTGTTCTTATAGCGATCTCCTTGATATATGTTAGAATAAAAATTAACTAGTAGCTGTGTACCAACGACGTTAATTAAGGGGTTTTGTATAATTTGTCTTTCAGTATCGCGGTTCAATGATTCATTTGTATTTAGTACTAGATATTCCCAACCACATGCATCATAACACCAGATTCTGTCTGTGGGAGAATTTTTAGGAATACTGGATTTTCAGTCACATGAAATATCCAATGTGATATATTATGTTCTCAGTATGATAGGTGTACTGCAGTATCCAGCTGTTCTTTTGAATAAGCCCTGTGCAAAAAATTTCGATACTGTATTTCAACATCGTTATTACTCATTGTTTTACAACATAATGATCATTCTTAGTTAAGAAATAACTTTGAAGACCTGACGGATTGATATTTACCTACAAGTTGGAGTGCCCCTAGTTGGTAATAAGTAGTATGCATCGGTTCATTCCAATACGATTGCACGAATAAAAGATGTTATATTATCGTGAATTACTAGTCAGAATATACTGGGACGAGATCCTGATTAGTTCCTATGGTCAGGTAGAAAACAATGACTTTGACCCAACTTCCAATTCAGTTTACTTTTATGAAAACCAGTTTAGTCCGGAATCCAATTCTGATAATGATTTAATCAAATAAACTTACATGTTCACTGACTTCTTTAAGCTATTCCCATTAGCTAAAACAATGTCTGTCTAAAGTGAAGCAGTTATCTCTCCCTTATTATCCTTATGGTAATAATAACGAACTATAAACTTCATGACCACAGTTTTAAACTATACTATATAAATGCACGTAATACTGCATGGTTATCTAAACCAAAGTAAGATGAGGCAGTTCAATTACTATTCTTGAAGTATTTTAACCAATGATTGTTTAACACTCCATCAGGTATCGAAATATCAATACAAGCATTGTAGAGAAGCTAGTACAATAGAATTTACACACTCTAATACTGAGTATCGATTTTAATGACCTAGAGTGTGAATAAAACAAACTACAGGTATATAAGATTTATATCTTATCAAAAATAGTCTATTCATACAACTGTTGACAAGGTTGTTGACTGAAGTTAATACTGTACAAAGTCCTCTTAATTAGTTCTCAGCAATAGTTTGTGGTTGAGATTGTCCATAACATTAACATAATTGTATGGATTATACAAACCACAATATTTCCGATGAGATTCATGATGAAAATATATGTAAAAGGATTAACTATTAATAGTATCACCAGTAGCCGGTACTTCGGTTAAACTCGTGCTACAGTGATCGTTTGCAGATACAGATAAATTTGAGCAATTAACAGTAGAAACTTCATTTGGTACAGTCAATCTCCATAATCCAAAGTCACTTCCAACAACAGTTTGCCACAAACGAACAGTGCCATCTTCACTACCGCTTGCAAAGACGTGTCCATCAGGAGAAAATCTAACACAATGTAGAGGGCCAAAATGTCCCTTGCAGGTTTCTAGGATAAAGAAATAAAAGATAAACTAGATAAACGTTAAAGCTGGATCGTAAAGTATACGATTTAGAAAATGGAATGATTTATTTGACTCGATTACATACTGAAGAAAGTTGCGTAAGCTATAAAATTCCTTTTCTTATGACTCGAAATTGTTATATAATATCACTAAACTTTTTTGGAAAATGACTCTGAAATTTGAAGGGAAAATAACAGCCATACGGCTTTCAAATCTAAACTTGTCTTTCATGGACGGACCAAATAAATCTTTTAGCTATATTTGGATTAGTTGAGGCTGAGCGGAAAGAATAGGAACTCATTTTTGTTCATTGTTTATGGTATTTAAAGTTGTAAATACTCAAAAGTAATTTAATGTAGTAAAGCATCCTAGAGCATTACCTAATATTTCACCAGTCTCCGAATTTAATCGATATATTACGTGATCATCTCCACCACACACAAGTAATTTTTCAGTGGGATGCAAGCTGACAGAATTTACTGGACACGATAGATTGAATTTTGGAAAAGCTTCAGGTGCCTCTACCAAGTTACTATAACGCCAGTCAAACGTATAAGTCTGGATCGAATTTCCACATGCTACTACAGCCTTCACTTGATCTTCATTATAAGGGATATGGAATTGAATATCGTTGACTGGGTCTGATAATTCCTTGGACCATATCTGATGAGCTGCAGCTGGCTTCAGAATATCTCGGAGATCCCACAGGCTAGATGTATGAAAATATGTCGAACCGTTAATATTCTGCACAGAATAATGTGATAATGACATTAACACACAAGGAATACTGAAAATGACTACGAAGTGGAGATCAAATTTCTATCATGACTGGTGATATTCGAAGTTCGTAGACTGATAATTACAGAGTATTGATTCAAATGAAAGCATGTAAGTACACTGCTTATTTGCTGAAGGATTTGCATGACGCCATGGGGATTGCTTGCGGCTTTGCAAAACGCCCCGCTTATAAGCACTAAATTAAAATAAGCTCCTTACAACTCGTCGAGGCACGTCAGCCTACTACTACTAACCGCGAAACAGATGTATGTGATAAAATCGTGTGGAATTTACGTAAGGACATAAAAGCCTGATGGTTGGAGCGTGTAGTTTGCTGTATGATGTGGTAGACCAAATATACAAACTTTTCTGTTTGATTTTACATTACATAAATCATCTGCATACTTGTATCGATGTTTTATTCTAATAAAGTCATTACATAGTGAATAGTAAATGCAAATATTGATTGCCTATTATGTTACTTGTATCTAGGACGTGTTTTTGAGCATAAATTGAACATAATTAGGTGCATATTGTTCACCAGTTACATCTGAATTAACTTGAAATCCAAGTACATACTACATATTTAACAGAAAATAAATTGATGCACTAACCGGATAGTTTTATCCTCCGATATGGATAGAGCAAGTTTGTCTTCACCACACCATAGCAATCGACGAATTATTTGTTTATGTCCCTCGAATACAGATATGGCTAAATGAGGCAGATAAAAAACGTGAGTGGTGTAAATGAGATCATAAAAATAATTTATGCAATACCAGATGAACAGAATCTCAAACATAAAAGTGGAATAATTTACGTGATTCAGGAGAGTTTAGATCATAGACAGAAATCTTTTTCCAGTTATTAGCAGTGAGTAACTTTGCGCCTGAGTCAGTTTTGCTCAAGTCAACGCACCGAACAATATGATCTTGAGTGACTGAAAGGAGCTCTGAACCGGAGTTTGCATCCCACACTTTGGCAGTGAAATCCGCCGCCCCTGTAGCGGCCTTAGTAGCATGTTTATCTAGGACACATGACCAAACAGCTCCTTTATGACCTAAAAATGTTCCAATCCAATCTCCTGTATCACCTTGGCGTAGAATTGCTTTACCATCTAAAATAAAAGAATAAACGAAATTAAGTCGTAATTTGTAGTCTAAAAAACAAAACAAAGTAGGATAGATACTGATGGTATTTAGACACAAAATAAAAATTATCTAGACTGACATTTATTGGACTTGGCAACTGCGCTAAGGTTACTTGTCGATAAACCTCCCCATAACCCGTCCTCTGAAGCAATAGACGGTTTCAAGTTCTGAGGTTCACCATGGACGTATGATCTGAACTTAACCGGAGACTGGTACCTTTCTGATTACAACATATCAAACAATGAGACTACAGATAGCTTAAAATAGATAAGTGGGGCAAAAGATAGTGTACTCCCTCTTCAATCTGGAAATAGTTCTACAATTGCTAGTTCCCTATTGTTTTGTTCCTCTACCTTATTGTCCATTGATTTGTCTTTTCTAGGAAAGTGATTATATGCTGATTCTAATTACTAGCAAAAACTATAAGCCGAATCAGAAACTTGACAAATTAAGAAAGCGCAGAACGCAGGATTTAAAGAACCCTAGGAACTATAGAAAATGAATGATTCCAGCCCGGTTGAAGTTAGTGAGGACCTAATAATAATCATAATGAAGTGGTGGTAATAAACCCCGTAATACAGATAACTGTTATGTCTTGTAGGTTGAACGCTTTATTCGGATCCTAGCTATTCGGATAACCCCAGGCTAGCACTACTCAGCGACTTGAAAGACCAGAGAGAAGACACGAGTATCAGAGAAGCACTTTACTACAAGGTTCAATTATGTACAGAAAAAACAGGGGTTTTATAGTAACTAAAAGACCTTGAGATCCCATAGTAACAGTATGTAACAGCCAATCAGGACCTTGTTATTTTAGTAGCATAGCTTCTAACTAATCGCTGATTGGTTGGGCTCTTTATGAGCCTCTCTGGAGGCTCTGATAGAGTTTATTGTAAGCCGACCTAACAATAACCAGTGTCTACAGTTATTCTACTTTCTCGCATTATAAAGGAACTAAAATGACCACACTACGACCAATCCCGAACTCTCCCGAGTTAAACTCTGAGGCCAGTAAAACCAACGCCGAATTCTCCAAAGAATGGACTGATAAACAAGCACAACAACCGAATCTAATGAAACTAGAATTCATCTATGGAGGTGAGGTAATTGTGAGTCAATGGATTAACAGCCAAGTTCAGAAGTTCAAAGGAACGTTAGGAGAGTCTGGGTTCAAGGTATGTAGTGATGTGTGAGCGTACTGAATATATCCTTAAAAATGAGCCACCTTAGTGTCTCGGACTACTATTACAACACTCAACAAGCGATATTTTGGAGTTTTGTAATACGTTGAAGATAAAAGTTCACCTAAATATGTCTGAACCATTTGAGAAATGTAAAAAAACAGGTTGAAATATGTAAACAGATTACCACGCTAAAAACCAGAATGAATTAAATTTGTTAAATTGATTTAAATACACAGCTGTTAAAACAATCTAAAGGTCTTAACAACACACCACTTCACGAGTTATTGGTGAATGGCTTAGCGGCGAGACTAGTTTATGAACGAACACATGAAATTGGTGTCAGTTTAGGATTTTGGCTCGAAACTTATTCATGACAAAGTCTAAGTAGCATTTAAGCATAATGACTGATGTCAGTTTGTGGTGAAAACTCTAAATCTAATTTATAACCCTAACTTCCAACCCCAAGTCCTAATTCTAACTCCTTGCACTAATTTATGGTCCTCTTTTGTGTCAAGTAGATGAACTTCCGCAGGATCACTTCAAAGTCGCTCAAAGGTCGTCTATAGATGATAGTCCTTAATTTCCCTACTTTGGGGGAGATTTCGCCCAGTGTGGGAAAATTAAGTGGAAGCCGCTATAGAAAACTTCAGAGAAATGGCACAAAACCCCCAAAATTCCCCCATGATATAAAGATTGGGTCTCACCATTTTAGATTAATGGATTCCCACCTGGAAATGACCGATGGACTGGACACATGTACGTTCCAATTATCAGATCCTCTAACAATATTAAATTGTGAACTATTGACATTTATCCCTATAACAAGTTTGGATTATTTGAGCAATAAAATAAGGATTTGCATGAACATTCAGTCGCGTTTAATATACGTACCTTTTGAAGCGGTGATGAAAAGGTGACCACAATCTGCCTCTCCACTATAACAGATGTCAACGACTGGCCTGGTATGCCCAGGACAGTACACAGGTGACTGCTTTGGAGTCTGGATCATAACACGCCGGACAAAATTATCGACCCAGCTCGGTTGGCCTTGAGGATCCTTGTTTATCGTTTAAAACTACCAATAAAACAAATAAGTGTAACATGTTGGCGAAATCGATGAGACGGGATAGTTCCGAATGACTATGAACGGAATAAGAGCTTTAAATAAATGGGCTTTTCATGTACATCAACAACAAACCGGCGATACCTACAAGGACTCTTTAAGGTTGTAGCGGCAAATAAATCCCAAAAGTAAATATTTCTGTCAGTCCTAGACATTGTTCTTGACTTCAATAATTTTACTGGACGCACTTCTGTTTGAGGAACTTGGTTATGAATCCTCATTAGATTATCATATAGTATGTCATGCCACGCAACCCTGGCAACGACTAGCTAGCTTGGACAGAACACTTCTTGACATACTGACTACATTCCAAATATATTTTTGAACTTTTTCATCTCTGACTTCTGGCTTTATTAGATTTTGGATCCTTTGACCTTACAGATGTTACGAATGACAGCGTTGTCAAGCCCTGACTATCCGTGACGTCTGCAAGGTAAGTGGAAACGATCACAGCCAGATGTTGTATTAAACCCGTTCCAGTTTTAGCATGATAGGTGAAATGCATTTAATGTGACCATGATTCAGGTCAATGGGTTCTATTCATTGAATACTGTGAAGGTAGTTAACATGAACTTAATATGTAAATAATTCTCTGTTTTTTAAGCGAATCCCTACTCAATAGTTGAATCAATGAGTCAATTAGGGCTGGACCAACATGAAAAACCGGGAAGCAATGGACGGCCATTCCGTACAAGTATGGGAATCCTCATCAGTGCAAATCCACGATCCCATCCTGAGATTCAAACCCACGTCCTTTAGTCTCACGCGCGAACACTTAACCTCTAGACCACTCGGCTGGCATCCAACGGTGTTAATGTCTAACTTCAACCAATCCACTATATTGAGCGACTGTCCACCATTGTCTTCAGTGAGTAACTGTTTCAGTGGTCTAGAGGCTAAGTGATCGCGTACGAGACCGAAGGTCCTGCGTTTGAGTCCCTCATGCGGGATCGTGGATGTGCACCGATGAGCAATCCCATACTAGGACGAAATGGCCGTCCAATGCTTCTCGGTTTTCCATGTTGGCCTAGCTTACATTAACTCATGAATATAACTATTAAATCACTACAATCTCCAAAAAAACCTGATAAAATCCCTATTCGTTGAGAAGTCCAACAGTCCTCTGAAAAGTAGATTGTATCTTCCCATACATACAAAACCATTTTGCTACGAACAAATAAAATTCCTTCAAAATAAATACATTTAAGTTGATTCAATCACTTCACATTAACTCAAACACTCAACTAGGTCGGTATATTTCTATTTGCACATACTTGTTCGTTGTCCAACCTAGGTTACAATCCTGTTGGTTTTCTGCATTCTACATATCACTCTCTTTGAATACAATCTGAATAAGGCTTGGAACGATCGAGTTTGGTAAGGCCAACCTCGACGTATAATTACTATTGCTGTTTGCCTACTCACACATAACTATGTAAAACGCGTTCTCTTAAAATATCTTGTATTTGGTTTTGTATATCATCCTTGAGCAACAAAGATAGATGTGATATTTAGAAGTATTTGAATTATTATGTAAACTCGGAGTCCACGAAATATCTCAATTTAGACGAAGCAGAACTAGGTGAGTACAAACGAATGTATTGTATTTGGAATTAGAAGTCAGACAGACATCGAGTACAAGCGAAAAATTAGTCCATAGATACACTATAACTGCTACAGCTTAGATTGGAATCAAAGTTCCTGTAGTCGACTGAACGTCTTCTCACAAGGTTTATTGCATGTCTGTCAGACTACGCATTGGATACAGACTCTGTACTATCTAGAATATACTCATTAGCACTGAAATTGGAACCAACTCACCTGGTTCCTGGAATTGTATTTGATCAACAAGTCGGTTGTGTGTACTGAGATCATCAATATCTGGAATTCGCACCATAGATTTCCCGACATTCCTCATCAAAATCAATGTGGCTGGTCAAAGATAGTTTGGATGATAATTTGTAACTACTTCAGACTCCCAACACCTCATATTCGAGCTCAGAATCCTTCATTTCGATAACTTCAACGGAGTCTGTTTGGTTACAGGATATTTAGGATTTCTAAATCACAGTAGAAATGCATCTACTCCCCTCTCCATTTCATCAAATGTTGAAGTAGCAATAGAATCATTAGCATTTTTTCAGTAGCCTGAAAAAATTTCTGCCTACCCATTAGGACACGAGTGCCTGGAAGCAGTGAACAGAGATCCGCACCGTATACCACTGAAAGCAGGTAGTGATTGCATCCGCAGCAGAAAAAGCCATCATCAGTCACGAACACCATGGGAACCCCCTTCTCGACAAAAAATCTTCATGCTTAGATTGTAGAGTCAGAATTTTGTGAAGTTTTGAATAAACTTCAAGCCAATTCGATGAAAGACCAATGACTTTAAGCGCATTGTGTTTGCCGGCGAATGGACCAAAATAGTCTGCATGCATTCTCTGCCAGGTCTCAAACGATACTGGCAATGAAGTCCGCCTAGAATGTTGAGTTTTCAACTCCATTTGGGGTCCCTGTAGAAGTGCTGCCAGTCCCAAGCCCACACAAAGGAGGAGGGTTGGGCATGGGGTCTGCAATTCTATCCTATAGAAAGAAATCTTGCTAAAAAACACCATCCAGATTAAACAAATTAAGCCATTTAAACTTTGCCCTCAGACTTGAAGGAAGAATTATGACGCCTCAATATGAAAGTCAAGATTTTTCGGAAGTCACGAGGGTAATGCCCTTTCTAACCACAGCAACAATTTCCATAGGTATATAGTTGTCATAGAGTTGCGATTGACTACGATCACCGCTACAGGAAGATTACGTGCCAGATATGGAGTTGGAGCCCTCCGTAGACCAAAAGCCAGAAGGCTGTTAACGGTTGAAATAAGATATACTTGTTGACGATTTTGTGGTATCGAAAGAATACCGAGATCATGTCAAAGTTTACAATCAGAACTGCCGAGCGTAAGCGAGTTCTTACAAGGTCACAGGCAACGGAAGAATATGTGTCTTTGGTACACTTAAACAAACATGTACGCTTAAACAATCACTGGTACAATTGGTTATAAGAGTAATCGTTTTCGTGATACCAATCGCGTGCTCATCACAAATGTAGGTCACTACAGGCACATGGAATGTCCGGACAATGTGGGAGACCGGGAAGACCAGTCAAATAGCAACGGAAATGAGGAGATACAAATTGGCAGTACTCGGAATCAGCGAAACCCATTTAACCCAAGCTGGACAACAAAGGCTAGGTACGGGAGAGATGCTGCTGTACTCCAGTCATGAAGAGGAAAATGCTCCACACACTCGGAGAGTTGTTCTAATGTTGTCCAGAGAAGCATGAAATGCACTTGTAGGATGGGAGTCTCACGGATCCAGAATTATCAAAGCATCATTAAAAACAAAGAAGGAGGGGATCACAATGAATGCTGTCCAATGTTATGCACCCACCAATGATAGCAACGATGACAATAAAAGTCAGTTCTACTCGAGGCTGCAGTCAATCATAGTGAAGTGCTCAAGAAGGGACTTCACTATCCTGATGGGAGATCTAAACGCTAAAGTGGGAGTGGACAACACCGGATATGAAGACATCATGGGACGACATGAACTAGGAGAGAGAAATGAAAATGGGGAGAGATTTGTAAATCTATGTGCATTCAACAAATTGGTTATAGGCGGCAAAATATTTTCACACAAACGCATGCACAAAGCTACATGGATCTCGCCGGACCACACCACAGAGAACCAGATAGATCATATTTTTACCACTAAAAAAAATTCCGAAGGACAATGGAAGATGTGAGAACCAGGAGAGGAGCTGACATAGCTTCAGATCACCACCTAGTCACGGTCAAGATGATACTGAAGCTAAATAAATACTAAACAGTAGTGCTAAGGCTCAATACAGCCTTCCTTAGAGATACTAACAAACTCAACCAATTCATAATAACTCACGATAACAGGTGCCAAGTCTTGCAAGATCTACTGAAAAAAGAAACTACGATGGAGGAAAACTGGAAAGGGAGCAAAGGACCATCAACTTTAGCGTACTGGGAGGTGCTAAGCTACAAAAAGCATCATCATATGAAATGGATCTCTATGGGAATAGGAAGACTGTAATTAACAACAGTCAAACACGACCAGAGAAGGTCAAGACGCAAGCAGAGTACACAGAAGCTAACGCGCAAGTGAAAAAGAGCATTAAAGCCGACAAGTAGAAATACGTGGAAGAGCTGGCAACGACAGTGGAAGCTTCAAGAGAAGAAAATATGAAACAACTACGTGACACAACGAAGGAATCGGAAGGGAAATATGGTAAACCAGAGAGAAAGAAGAAGGCAAGACGATTACCGAGATTCGAGAACAGAGGAACAGATGGGTGGAACAATTTGAGGAATGCCAGTTCCATTGAATCCGTCGTCCATGTTTGCTTCAACAAGCGGGAGTTCATTGTGAATCTATAGTCGCCACATATTCTAAGGGTTTTCAATGGCGTAACAATAGGAGTACCGCATGCTGAAGACTGAATCGGCTTGATCGTGTGTTTCAGACACAAATCGTCCAATATCTTGTTCACCGTTTCTCGAAGACCATAAGGAATTATTCGTCTTTTAAGAAAGATTGAATCATACTGCATCTGAAGTTTTATAGGCTGAATTTTCATACCTTCACTGCACTTAGCACACGCGACTATCATATCTTTAAGTAAAGCACCAGAAATTTCTTTGGAAACTGGTAAAGACAACTCCGTTTTAAGCCTTTTCAAATTTTTAAAATCCATTATTGACAATTCTGTTTTCACTGGCTAAAAACTCACAAGGCATTTATGAAGAATTACCATTTTTTATTAGCGATTTGCAATATTCTACTATGGGCTGTTTGTGTCCAGTAAATTTCCTAAAGCACATCGAATGACAATGAATCACAAGGTCTGATATCCCGGTCTACAGCAGTCTGACCAACATTGCTATTCACTTATGTCATTCATTATGTTGAAGATACGACGGATATTCTAGTTTTACAACTAGCAACCAGTAGTATCTTCTATAATCGATCGTTCCCGGCCAGATGAAATCAGAAGTCAGACGAGAAGAGGTAGGAAAGATATATTTGATACGTCACCAATATATCGAGGAACCTTTACTATAAGCTGGCTAATGAACGTAGGAGCAGTGTCCCACGCCGAGTTGAAACGTGATCTGGTGCGGATGCATGACCGAAAGCCTACAGTTAAACAAGTCCACTTAAACAACGTGGTCAGCATCCAATGTCGAACACTTAGAAAGCAATTGATTTTGGGGAATTATTTACAGCTACAGATCACTCCCCCCTAGTGAGGTAGTGATGCCCCTAAGACGTGACCCGCCAGAAGTTTAAACCCAACGAGTTTGTCGTTGGTAAGCACTCTTCTGATAGCTTGCTTCGTTTAGCAGCGTCTGGTCGTCTTTCCTTAAACTAAGGGACCATGAGGTACAACATAACAATAAAGAAATGAAATACAATGAAAATTTCGGTTCCTTGGAAAACTTCGTCGTTCTTTTCCAGTAGGCCTGGAAAAGAAAAAAAAATATAACGTGTGAGTGCATGTCGAAAATACACTCGTACTTGCGTAAGGACACAAGATGAGCGGGAGAAAAAATAAATTAATACACTTGCAACAGCGTAAAAGCGGTCGGAAAAAAAGGTTTTTTTGGTTTTTCTATATAAAAAAAAATATAAATACGCTCAAAAAAAAATAAAAATGTTTTATTTTTGTTTTTTTTAATAAAACAAAAAAATAAGCATATTAAAAAAATTTTTTTATAATAAATAATGAAAAGGGAATTCGAGATAAAGCTTGTGTCCTACGTGCAATATTCGTTAAGGTGTTCCTGAAATCTTACTCTTCTTCCAGAACGCGCCGTTTTAGGTTTATCTATCGATGTTGAAGAAGTATCAAGTTGTGTGTCGGTTGTCGTGTGAGGTACTACAGGTGTAGTAGCTGTGTTGTTTGCTTGTACCGAAGGAAAATCGACGTAGCTAGGGTTTCCTTCTAAGTACGCTGCTTTGAGTCGATCAATACTGATGCTATCGTTCGTACCGTTCTTATCGACTACATAGTACTTAGGTTCGCGTTGAAGAACTTTGAAGGGTCCTTCGTATGCTGATTCGAGGGGTCGTCGATGTGAGTCTCGACGAACGAAGACGTGTGTACTACGTCGTAATTCGGGTTGAACGAAAACATCAGTTGATTGAGGTCGAGTGTGAGCAGGTTTAACTGAACGCATAGCGTTTGTAAGCCTACTCGTGTAAGAGTTTAGATCCACGTCCAATGAAGAAGACAAAGGATCCACGAATTCCCCTGGGAGTCGGAGTGTCGTTCCGTAAACGAGTTGAGATGCAGTGTATCCAATGTCAGCTTTCACTGCATTGCGGATACCTAGCAAGACGAGTGGAAGAGCGTCTGTCCACTGTGAAACGTTTGTAGCTGATAATGAAGCTTTTAATTGTCGATGAAAACGTTCTACCAACCCGTTTGCTTGCGGGTGGTAGGCGGTCGTTCGAAAGCACGTGATTCCTAATGGTGAAGTCAGACAACGGAAAAGTCCAGATTCGAACTAGCGTCCGCGGTCTGTAGTGATTGTGAAAGGGCAGCCGAAATTTGCTACCCATCGTTCGACGAAAGTGCGAGCCACGGTTTCAGCAGTAATGTCCTTAATCGGTACTGCTTCTGGCCATCGCGTGAAACGGTCTACGCATGTTAGGAGATATGAGTATCCGTTTGAGTCGGGTAAGGGTCCTACCAAATCTAGATGGACGTGGTCGAAACGAGCGTCAGGGGTTTTGAAAGAGCCTAAGGGACATTTGTTGTGTCTTATGACCTTAGATTTCTGACAGCTTACACAGGAGCGTGCCCACTCCCTCACGTCTTTATTCATGCCAGGCCAGCAAAACCGTTCGGCTATAAGTTTGACTGTTGCACGAGCACCTGGGTGAGAAAGATCGTGCAACGTATTGAAGACGTTGCGTCGATAATATTTTGGTACTATTGGACGATCCCTACCTGTAGATGTGTCACAAAGTAAGGTTTCCTTACCTGTTCCCATCTGCTTAATACTTAGTTTGAGAGTGGTCGAGGATAACTCATGCTGAAGATCAATGTCTTCTTTTTGAAGCTGAGCGAGTTTAAGAAGGTCGATTCCTTGGAAACTGTTCAAGGAACTTATTCGAGACAAGGCGTCTGCGACTACATTGTTTGCTCCAGAAATGTGTCGTATATCTGAAGTAAACTGCGAAATGTAGTCGAGTTGTCGAGACTCTCGCGGTGAGTACTTATCTGAAGATGAACTTAAAGAGAAGATAAGAGGTTTGTGATCGGTGAAAAGTGTGAATTCTCCTCCTTCGATGGAATGTTGGAAATGCCGTACAGCACAATACATAGCTAGGAGTTCCCTACCGAACGTGCTGTACCTAGATTCCGCGTCTAGCAACCGTCTCGAGAATAATCCTAAAGGTTGCCATGAGTTGTTAACCCATTGTTGTAAGACTCCTCCGATTGCTGAGTCGGATGCGTCTACGGCGATACTAATGGGCGCTTGAGTGTCCTGATGAGCAAGCAGGGTTGCCTGAGCGATGTGTTCCTTAACTGCGGAGAATGCTTTACGGACTGTGTCGTCCAAACTAATTGATTTTGCATTTCCACGGAGCTGATCGGTTAACGGTTTCATAAGGGATGCGCATTTGGGTATGAACCGTTTGTAGAAACTTACAAGTCCGTTGAAAGTTCGTAAATGCTTGATCGTGGTCGGTTCTGGGTAATCCAGAATGGCCGCCACTTTGCTTCTAAGGGGTCGGATGCCTTGGGCATCAATAGTGTGTCCTAAAAAGTCTAAGGAGTTGGTTCCGATTCGGCATTTCTGAATGTTTACAGTAATGCCATGCCTTCGGAGTCGATCGAAAACAATGTCCAGATGCTGGAGATGTGATTCTCTGTCCGGACTTGCTATTAGACAGTCATCAACATACGCATGTACGAAGTTGAGACCTCGGAAGACGTCGTCTATAAACCTTTGGAAGGTTTGAGCCGCATTTCCTAAACCAAAAGGCATTCGTAGAAATTCGTAAAGACCGAAAGGAGTGATGATGGCGGTCTTAGGAATGTCGTCAGGTGCCATCGGTATTTGATTATAAGCCTTAACCAAGTCGATTTTCGAAAAGACAGTTGTACCTTTCAAGGTAGCTGTCAAATCGTGAATATGAGGCAACGGGTAACGATCGGGAATGGTTTTAGCATTCAGACGCCGATAATCACCCGTTGGCCGCCAATCGTTGCTGTCCTTTTTAGGGACCATGTGCAATGGGGATGACCATGGACTATTTGAAGGTCGAATGATTCCTAAGTCTATCATATGGTCGAATTCGTTTTCGGCTAAGCTAAGCTTTTCGGGAGCGAGTCGACGGGCTTTCGAGAATACAGGTGGTCCTGTAGTCGAGATGTGGTGTGTAACATTGCTGGTTACACAAGGCAATTTCGATTGCGGTTGGTATATCCCGGGGTAGTTGTCGAGTACTGATTGATACAGAGGGTCTATGGTGTGCTTAATCGTGACTGGGGATAACCTGCAACCAGAACAAGGAGTTACGCCAACAGATAACTTAGTGTTTCCATCTATTAACCTTCATGCGCGTGTGTCGATGAGTAGATTGTGGTGTTGTAACAGGTCTATACCAATGATTGGCATAGAGACATCTGCAACCACGAAAATCCAGTGTATGGGTTTGCGTAAACCCACGTTAAGGTAGACACACCTTTTACCGTAAGTAGCAATCGGCTTTCCGTTTGCCGCCTGTAAACTTAAAACAGACTCGCGAAGTCTGTCGTTGGGATTTTCTGGAAGAACGCTAACTTCTGCTCAGGTGTCGACGAGGTAGCGAACTTTCGTAGTCACATCCGTGACGTATAACAGACGGCTGTGTTCGCCGGCTACGGTTGCCGTTAACGCGTGCCGGCTGGGAAGTTTCCGGAACTGTTTTTCGTGTCATTCTATTTTGAGGTCGGATAATTGCAGGGTTTCCTGCAATTTCTGGAAGACTTACCGTACTGGTTATAATACCAGCACCAGTCGGGATTATCTGTCTCTCGTGGTCGAGAGACAGATCGCCTACGTGAGACACTTCTACGCGGGGTTTTTGACCGACTACGGTCATTACGAACTCTAAGATATCGTGTAAGCGTGTGACATAGTTCGGCTATGTCAGTCGGGGTCGACTGAGGTTTTTCCTTGACGGAAAAAACCTCGGCCTTAGATGATTTTGTGATTTTTAAAATGCAGTCGGCAGATGCAGTCAGTTCGTCTACAGAGTTGTTTTGGAACGAGACGAGAACCGCCTGCACCTGTTTTGGGAGTTTGGATAAGAAAAGTTCTTTGTATAGGCCTTCGTCGAAGGTTCTTTGACCTATCACTTCTCTCATCCTAAGCAACATATCTGTAGCAGAACCATGTTGCAGGTCGATGTTATGGAGGAGTTGGTCTAACCGTTGTCGGTCAGTTAGGTCTCCACGTTTTAGAATCGAACGTTTGAGAGTTTCGTAAGGTTCGGGAACATAACTAGTAAACATACTAGGTGTTACGTACCTGTTAAACCCGCGCGGTAACGCCTTAACTACCGCAAGGAATCGTGTACGCGAGTCCGTGATTCCGTGCATGCAAAAATCAGCTTCTGCGTAGCAGAACCAGGACTCGATATTGTCGGGCCAAAATGGCGTTAACTGAATCGAAATAGGGGGAATAGACTTTAACTTAAAAACCTTAGGTGAGTGTTCCGTCATAGTAATATAAGGAACGAAAAATGTCTAATTAAAATATATCCGGGAAAAAAAATTCGCGAAAAAAACAGTATATCACAATATATAAAATTCAAATAAAGAATAATAATGAATAATAATATTCTAAAAAGGAACGGACTCACAGGTTATTGGCTTGGTGTACCAGATCACGTCGGGCTCACCACTGAAGATACGACGGATATTCTAGTTTTACAACTAGCAACCAGTAGTATCTTCTATAATCGATCGTTCCCGGCCAGATGAAATCAGAAGTCAGACGAGAAGAGGTAGGAAAGATATATTTGATACGTCACCAATATATCGAGGAACCTTTACTATAAGCTGGCTAATGAACGTAGGAGCAGTGTCCCACGCCGAGTTGAAACGTGATCTGGTGCGGATGCATGACCGAAAGCCTACAGTTAAACAAGTCCACTTAAACAACGTGGTCAGCATCCAATGTCGAACACTTAGAAAGCAATTGATTTTGGGGAATTATTTACAGCTACAATGTAATGACTTTGTTAGAATAGAACATCGATACAAGTATGCAGATGATTTATGTAATGTAAAATCAAACAGAAAAGTTTGTATATTTGGGCTACCACATCATACAGCAAACTACACGCTCCAACCATCAGGCTTTTATGTCCTTACGTAAATTCCACACGATTTTATTACATACATCTGTTTCGCGGTTAGTAGTAGTAGGCTGACGTGCCTCGACGAGTTGTAAGGAGCTTATTTTAATTTAGTGCTTATAAGCGGGGCGTTTTGCAAAGCCGCAAGCAATCCCCATGGCGTCATGCAAATCCTTCAGCAAATAAGCAGTGTACTTACATGCTTTCATTTGAATCAATACTCTGTAATTATCAGTCTACGAACTTCGAATATCACCAGTCATGATAGAAATTTGATCTCCACTTCGTAGTCATTTTCAGTATTCCTTGTGTGTTAATGTCATTATCACATTATTCTGTGCAGAATATTAACGGTTCGACATATTTTCATACATCTAGCCTGTGGGATCTCCGAGATATTCTGAAGCCAGCTGCAGCTCATCAGATATGGTCCAAGGAATTATCAGACCCAGTCAACGATATTCAATTCCATATCCCTTATAATGAAGATCAAGTGAAGGCTGTAGTAGCATGTGGAAATTCGATCCAGACTTATACGTTTGACTGGCGTTATAGTAACTTGGTAGAGGCACCTGAAGCTTTTCCAAAATTCAATCTATCGTGTCCAGTAAATTCTGTCAGCTTGCATCCCACTGAAAAATTACTTGTGTGTGGTGGAGATGATCACGTAATATATCGATTAAATTCGGAGACTGGTGAAATATTAGGTAATGCTCTAGGATGCTTTACTACATTAAATTACTTTTGAGTATTTACAACTTTAAATACCATAAACAATGAACAAAAATGAGTTCCTATTCTTTCCGCTCAGCCTCAACTAATCCAAATATAGCTAAAAGATTTATTTGGTCCGTCCATGAAAGACAAGTTTAGATTTGAAAGCCGTATGGCTGTTATTTTCCCTTCAAATTTCAGAGTCATTTTCCAAAAAAGTTTAGTGATATTATATAACAATTTCGAGTCATAAGAAAAGGAATTTTATAGCTTACGCAACTTTCTTCAGTATGTAATCGAGTCAAATAAATCATTCCATTTTCTAAATCGTATACTTTACGATCCAGCTTTAACGTTTATCTAGTTTATCTTTTATTTCTTTATCCTAGAAACCTGCAAGGGACATTTTGGCCCTCTACATTGTGTTAGATTTTCTCCTGATGGACACGTCTTTGCAAGCGGTAGTGAAGATGGCACTGTTCGTTTGTGGCAAACTGTTGTTGGAAGTGACTTTGGATTATGGAGATTGACTGTACCAAATGAAGTTTCTACTGTTAATTGCTCAAATTTATCTGTATCTGCAAACGATCACTGTAGCACGAGTTTAACCGAAGTACCGGCTACTGGTGATACTATTAATAGTTAATCCTTTTACATATATTTTCATCATGAATCTCATCGGAAATATTGTGGTTTGTATAATCCATACAATTATGTTAATGTTATGGACAATCTCAACCACAAACTATTGCTGAGAACTAATTAAGAGGACTTTGTACAGTATTAACTTCAGTCAACAACCTTGTCAACAGTTGTATGAATAGACTATTTTTGATAAGATATAAATCTTATATACCTGTAGTTTGTTTTATTCACACTCTAGGTCATTAAAATCGATACTCAGTATTAGAGTGTGTAAATTCTATTGTACTAGCTTCTCTACAATGCTTGTATTGATATTTCGATACCTGATGGAGTGTTAAACGATCATTGGTTAAAATACTTCAAGAATAGTAATTGAACTGCCTCATTGTGATGTTTAAATAAATCAATGACCTCTTGGTATTGATGACTGTTGTAATTTTGAATTCCAAATACAATACATTCGTTCGGGCTCATCTTCAGCCTTCAGTCTTCAGTAATAAGGACAGGAGGTCTAGTGACCTATTTTAATCCTTGCAGTTTGTTCCACTGTGGAGGTCCAATCTCGTCTTGAATATATTAACAGAAGGTGCTGATATTACGTGCTCTGGTAGAAAATTCCAGTAATTCACTACTCGGTGCGAGAAACGAAACTCCAGACTTATGATCTCAACTATACGAGGTTAACTGAAGTTAAACTGGGTATATTTTCCTTGTATACATCCTCCGAATGTAACTTATTACTTTGTTAGTACCAAGGTCATCGTTCAGGATACGATATGCCAATATTAGATCACCCCGTATTCGCCGGTAAGATAACGGAAATAAGTTGAGGTGTCTCAGTCTGTCTTCATAAGATAGGCTAGATAGGCCTTTTACCATTTTTGTCCCGCGGCGTTGGACTCGTTCCAACATATCCGCCTCATATTTGAAACAAGGACTCGCTGCTTGGATCCCATATTCCAAATGTGGCCGTACGAAAGTTGGGTATAATAATCTAAACATTTCCTCATCCAGTGACCGGAAAGATCTACGAATAGACCATAATATCCTGTAGCTTTTTGCTGCTGCAGCCTTACAGTGACTGATTGTTTTGAGATCATTACTTAGTATGACTCCTAAATCTTTATAGTTTCTTACTTTGGGCAACACTAGTCCACATATTGTGTAGTGATACGAATCATCGTAGTTATTTAATTGCATCACAACACTTTTATTAGGGTTCACTTCTAGTGACTACCCATTCATCCATGCCACTAATGAGTTAAGATCTTCCTGTAAAACTATTATATCTGACATACTATATATGGGTCTCCAAATCTTAATGTCATCGGCGAATAGTAGGACGGATGACTTAGCTATAGTTGGTAATTCATTTATATAAAGTAAAAAGAGAAGAGGACCTAAAATCGTGCCTTGGGGGACGCCACTTTTTACTAGTTCCCACGATGAGAGAGCCCTATTTACTCTTACCCTTTGTCTCCTTTCATGAAGAAAGTCACTTATCCAGTCTATGACTGCATAATGAATCCCAAAACTTTCTAGTTTTAATTTAAGACCAGAATGGGAAACCTTATCAAAGGCTTTACTTAGATCTATGAAAATGACATCTACAGGAATATTGCGATCTTTTGCCTCAGCCCAATCTTTTCTTGCAGTGAGAAGATTTGTCAAACATGACAGACCTTTTCGAAAACCATGTTGTTCCTTTGACAAAAGATTATGTCTTTCCACGTAGTTTATAACGGCCATCCTA
Organism: Schistosoma mansoni; assembly: GCF_000237925.1. Lineage (NCBI taxonomy): Eukaryota > Metazoa > Platyhelminthes > Trematoda > Strigeidida > Schistosomatidae > Schistosoma > Schistosoma mansoni. Next base: position 395,449 of record NW_017386032.1, on the reverse strand, counting down.
ATAATTTTTTCCATTAGTTTTACAAATGCACTAGTTAAGCTGATGGGTCGATAGTTACTAACTAAATTCCTACTCCCAGCCTTATACACCGGACTGATTATTGCGTCTTTCCAGTCTCTGGGCAATCTGGACTGCCGCAGGGACATATCAAACAGTATCGCTAAGGGTTCAGCAATAACATCTGAGAGGGCTTTCATAATCCGAGGATGAATATCATCAGGACCACTAGACTTATCAGGTTTGAGATGCTGAAGTAGGCTTAAAACAGTTTCTTTCTTAATACTACAGGGTCAACAGGTCAACAAGTCGCCACAATCACAATGAATAGGTGATCGTTCCTCATTATTGGTAGAAAAAACTTTACTGAAATATTCCGAAAAAGCTTCCGCTTTTTCGGTATCATTTCTTGTCAAACTTAACGGATTTTCTTGTATCAAAAGTGATGGTATTCTATCACTCCTTTGAGTTCGCCTCTTTATATACGAGAATAACCGTATTGGACTACGTTTGCAATCCCTAACCAATTGTTTTTCGTATGACCGTCTAGTCCTACTAATTAACGCTTCACAAGTATTTCTAATCTTACAATAACTAGATCTGTACTGTTCTAAGCCAGTAGAGATGAACATGTTCCAGTGTTTTTTCCTACGCCTCAGAAGTTTCTTAACTTCTTTATTTATCCGCGGTGGACTATTGTTCGGTCTGCGTGGCACCAAGTATGGTATGAACGGGGACGTGACTGCACTAAACTTGCCTTTAAATACAGACCACGCCTCGTCAACTGATGAGCTAGTATCTACTGACCAATCTATCTTAGTAGCACAATCCTGAATGGCTGGCATGTTAGCTCTCCATATGTTTGGGCGAGGCTTAATCTGATCATATATCATATCGCTAGCTCTAAACGTGAATGATAAAACAGCGTGATCACTATTTACTAACGGGGGGGAGAATATTTAGGTTGGCAATATCCTCAGTCTCATGGGTAATTACCAAGTCCAACAGAGAAGAACCTTGGTTTACACCAAAACGTGTAGGTTTGGATACATGTTGTACTGATGCATGTTCCATTACTGTTTCCAAGAGCCTGCTATCAAATGAGTTTATAGAGCATTTCGTGGTCATCTCAGTACAACTAGTCTCAAGTGCATTAAAGTCTCCTAATATCAAGCATCTGTTATATGCACTCCATAGCCGAATGTGCCCTATAATAAAGTCATCAGCTAAATCGATTGGGCTGCGATAGATGACACCGAGTACAAATGTACAGCATCCAATAGTGAGCTCACAGCTAATGACTTCACTAGTTCCACTATCATGGGATTCACAGACGGAGGAGCGGATACTTATACTATTGGTTATGTATAGAAGGACGCCACCTCCTTTCCTGCATCTATGTCTATCACTTCTTAAACAATGATATCCGGATAATTCTGGGGTGAAATCGAAGTCATGGACTAACCAAGTTTCCGTCACAGCTACAATGAGTGGTCTTAATTTGTCCACTAATGCTCCTAGCTCGTAGAATTTATGTCTTAGACTACAGGCGTTGGCATATAGAACTCCTAGGGAGAACGACCTATCCACACAGGCCTTGGTAGCATTCGCTTCCAAGACCTGACTATTCGAAAACCCACCAACCGGAGATTTTCTTCACCGTTCTGTCGACGGGTTTCTAGTTCAGCTAGTGCCGTCTTCCTTTTTATTCTATCTTCAAGAGACGCATACGGTCTAATTCGAATGTCAGAGTTGTCATGACTTCGAGCGTTACTTAACAGAAGACTACGTTGTTTCTCCGACCCTAAGATTACCTTAAGGAGTCTACACGGTCGGGGTAGAACACTGTCATCGGCCCTTTTACCTATTCTAACTAATTTTGTGACCTGAAAATCTTTAGTGTTATCTGGTAATATGGTACGGATATATTCTCCGAGCCTCTTTAAGTCATGGGTGTGTCTAACCTTAGGATCTGGATCGTTAGACTCTGGCAATTTACTCACAATAATATTCGATGATATTAAATTCCTCTCAGTTGCGCTAGGATGATGTTCTGCCGTTCTATCAGAGTGCGATAGTGAATTGAGTGACTCAGACTATGAGGTCCTCAATGACTTGTCAACCAAGTGTGCTTTATCTTCAGCTTTTTTTCCTTTTCTTTTCCTCCTTACTGCGGTTCATTTTTCGTCATTCAGGACAGCTGCATCGGGACTATTGGGAACGGTGACGGTTCTATCCGGGTCTGCAATTTCTGCTAAAGATGCATGATTACTCATGTCAATACCAAATGGTGATTTACTCCTCGTTTGTTGTAACGGAAGTTTCACTTTGTCATTTATTAGAGTAGGTTGTTCAGCGCGTTTTGTAACAGCACTTACAACTCTGACAAAGTCTTCACTGTCAGTAATTGCGATACTAGCGCACCCACTATTATTCCCTTTACAGGCTAGAGCCAATAGGCTCATAGCCTCCTGGATTAATGTCGTCTTAATAGTACAACAGAACATACAAAGCCAGTGCGAGTTAGGCTTAGAACATCTTTTGTATGCAGCTAGACTGAGATGGGTACATATCTTGTGGAATCATTTTTGGCATTCATCACACTGCATCCCTTCATCTACAAGGAATAAACAGTTCGGCTGTCCACATTTGAATTAACTGCCAACCATTGTAATCGGATTAGGTTTAAAACACAATATGATCACAATAATAACACTAGCGTCAGAGTATATGCAAAGAAAGGAACCACGAGACAAAGTTTTCAATAAAATTTCAAACCTTAACTAGATTGATTTAAGTTAAAGTAGACCAAGAATGCTTTTGATACAGCAAATACACAAAAGCAACGATAATCACAACAAGTATGAAAGTCACTGCCCTTTTTGAAACTTGAGACACTGACTGCTTCGAAAGCATTATTGGTGATCTTGTTCTGGAGTTTTCTACTTGACAATTATATTTGAGGTGTCATAGACAGAATAATAACTTTAGTAGAGGTGTTACATGTTCATTCTTTTTGAATATGCTTCACTAGCGTCATAGTTTTATAGGAAGGAGTTCATGGGTCGACAAATCGACGTCAGCTCAGTGGTCTGGAGGTTAGGCGTTCACGTGCGAGACGGTGTGTTGTGGATCTGATCCCCGTTGTGGGGTCATTAGCGCGCACTACCGAGGAGTCCTATACTGGGACGAAACGGCCTTCCAGTGCTTCCAGGTTTTAAATGGTGGTCTAACATTAATGGGCCCACTATTTCAATGAGATTTGTATGCTATTGTTCGCTAAGAAAGAAAAATAATTTCAACCAAATCCATAAAACCCGTACGAGCAATCTGGAGTACTTATTGGTCCTGCTTTCTGCCTAACCCAGTCAGCTAAGACCAATCTCAGCCTCTGTAATATAAATCATTCATTTCACTCACAAATGCATAATCCACCATTCATATTCAACATGAATACCAACACTCTGA
>NW_017386032.1:298812-391784 GCF_000237925.1 Schistosoma mansoni | reverse complement strand
GTATTTTCATAGTTGATATCTAACTATGAAAATAATAAAATTCTCCACAAAACCCCCTCTGATCTATAATCATATGCTCACTAGTCACTGACTTCAAGAGATATTTCCTTGAGTTCTAGTGGGAAGCAGTGATCAGTGGAGTGTTACCAAGTCTGTTGTAGAGATATCAACTCACTGAAGACAATTGGTGAACGGTTGCTCAAAATCGTGGATTAGTTGAAGTTAGACATTAACACCGATAGGTTTCATAAGAGATTAACTGATAGAGTTGATGTGTTATTAAATGTACAGTAGTGAACAGCGTTTTCATTTTGCTCTCAGGAATTGAACCCATGATCTTCCGGTCTTAAGACAAATACATAAACATTTGAACCCCTAAGTTTTCATCGTAACGAGTAATCATCTTGCTCAATGCTATTCATGATCATCTAAGATCGTCAGGATTAGTTGAAAATTCTGAGTTTCTTAATTTATGGAAAAAAACTGTGGTAGAGCTTTAGATTGTTGAATGTATTAATACAGAATTGTAGGTGTTGATGATGACTAAATCATACTGCAGACAAGCTAAAATTAGCCAAATAAATATTGTAAGTTAACTCTAAAACTTATAGTCTTATAGTTTTATGCATTGTGGCGTTGATCGTAAAAAATTGATCAAAACATCAGAGCCTTTGCTATAGGATTACGACATGAAATACCTTATAGTTTCTGCAGTCATCATTTTGTGCTAAATAAGATTATACCCAGATAGACCAATATATTTTATTGAATAAATAAATAAAAGTACAAAATGTTCAAATTATTCTACACATTTTCAATATCAATTGAAAATACTAATGAATATAAGTATCTATTGTTTTGAGTTTTTTGTGCACACACTTGCTGAGACAATCAAATTTACTAAGCAAAGATGGATGGCTATGACCTAAGGCAATATCGAGGCGATCCGAAAAGGAAGCACATATGCCAATAAGAGACTGATTAACTTCAGTCCTAAACATCAATGAGATGGTTGAAACAAACAATACAAAAACGAGTTAAACAAATTTACTGTGATAATACTCAAAAGATGTATATATAGCCTCTTTTATTAAAAGCTGAAATTGGTAAACAATAGCCCCCAAATGCCCTGGTACGGCCGAGAGTGGGGAGGGATCACCCTCTCTCGAAACGCTGTCATACGGCCACGCGTCTATAGCCACTGCCACGCAAGTCCTAATCACTGCCTTTTCGTGGAAGAGGTGTTGTTTACGGAATTGAGAGGACAAAAAGCGAATGTCCGGCGCTTTAACCAGGCCAGTGGACATGGTGAATCCACCTAGGGGAGGTGGGGTAACCTGATTCCGAACCAATGGTGCACATGGGCTTCAGTACCCTAAGGGAACAAATGGCGTATGAACCAATTATTGGTCACCACCTAATATGAGACTGCATCTCCGCACGATGCTCCACTGTCTTGTGGGTTAGACCTTTAGGTCAAAGGCTCCAGGTGTGGCCCCCTAAGAAAACCACCTGCTTCGGTTTGGGCACCCGGACAGTATCACAGCCCTCACACAAATAAATGGAATGATGACTTGTACTGACAATCCTATTTACGCGCTTACTATATGCCAGACAATTTGCATTATTATTATTATTATTATTATTATTATTATTATTATTATTTACCATATCGCTAATTCACCCCAATTTTATTCCCAATTTGTGTACCCTTACTTTTCAACTTATGCAGCAGCTAGCCTATGGTGGAAACTCTGTTCTATCTAAACGATCTCTAGTCACTGTTTGGTCGAAAATGAATGCTTCCATCGATTACGAATACTGAACCAGTCTTTCTGAAACCACGTACGCCGTTCAAGCTGGCTTCCTTTAACGTTCGCACACTAATGCAGATCAGACAACAGATAGGGCTGGCTTTGTCTTTAGAAAGTCTTAATGTTGATGTTTGTTGTCTATCCGAGACCCGTATTCAAGACTCTAGTGAAGTACTACAAATTCGCTCTCCATCTGTCGCCTCTAAAAGCTTGTTTCACGTGCGCTTATCCGGGGATCCTGTGGCATCCTCGTTTGGTCTTGCCGGCGTTGGTGTCGCAATAAGCGCTAGAGCTTAGGCAGCACTAATCGATTGGATCGGTTATGTGCTGTTAGATTAGAAAGTTCCATCAAAGTGAGAAGAAATCGGCGTGAGAAACGGTGTCTTTTCGTCATCTCTGCCTATGCCCCGACAGATTGCAGCCCGGATGCAATCAAGGATGAGTTTTACCACCAGTTAACTGTTCTCCAGAGACCGCGTTCGACAGATATTGTAGTACTAGCCGGAGACTTGAATGCACAGATCGGGCGTCTAGGCACAGAAGAGAGTCGTTTAGGTGGCTGATGGGGAATTGTTGGTCTCAGGACAGATAACGGGGACTGTTTGCTGCAACTGTGCACAGACTACAACCTGTTTCTGGCCAGCACTAACTTCCGGCACAGTCATCGCCGGTGTGCCACCTGGCGTCCTCCCTCTGCATCCCAAGCCTGGACTCAGATTGATCACATCGCGATCAGCTACCTCTGGCGTGGTTGTGTACAAGACTGCCGCTCCTTTTGGAGTACCTATCTGGAGTCTGATCATGCCCTGGTCTGCGCCAATCTTACCTTACTTTTCAGTGGCCAAAGGATTGACCGCCACCAACGGATTGATGTTAGTAAACTGGCTGCAACTTCTGTTGCAAGTAAGTATTGAACCGAGCTAGCTTCTTGGCTAGCTACCATACCGCCGAAAAGTATAGATGAGCATTGGTTGCATCTTCATGACGCTATGAAAATGGCGAGTAAAGCCGCTTGCGGCTTCGCGAAACGTATGCTTATAAGCACTGGGTTTCTTCTGGCTCCTTACAGCTCATCAAAGCCCGTCGGTCTACTCCGGGTGACCGTATGACTACAAACAAAGGCTGTTAAGTAATGAAATCGGGCAAAGCTTGCGTAAGGACCGAGAAGCCTGGTGGTCGGAGCGTGCTAATGAGATGGAAGCAGTAGCTGCATCTGGTAACTACCGGAAGCTCTTCCAACTCATCCGAGCCACTGGCAGCAAGAAGTCTGGTGTGAGTTAAACAATCTACGAGGATGACGGGATGCCAATTACTAACATCTCTCAACGTCTTGGACGATGGGCGGAATTTTTCGAAGGGCAGTTCAACTGGCCTGCTGCTCCGGCAACATCAACCAGTTTGTCCTGCCCCCCATGGCCGGTGACGACTGATCCACCAAACGAGGCGGAAGTCCGCAAGGAACTCCAACTCTTGAAACGCTACAAATCACCGGGCCCAGATGACTTACCTCCGGCTCTTTTTAAAGATGATGGTGACTTTCTGACTAAGGAATTCACTGTGATGTTTGCAAAGGTTTGGGAGCTAGAAAGTGTTCCAGCATCATGGAATGAGTCGATAAGCGTCCCTATCTTTAAAAAGGGTTCACGTTGTTCCTGTAACAACTACCGGGGGATAAGTCTACTTCCGATTGCGTCCAAACTATTGGCTTCTGTCATTCTTCGTAGATTGTTTAAAACCCGAGAACGATTGACTCGCGAGGAGCAGGCTGGTTTTCGTTCTGATCGAGGATGCATTGATCATATCTTCACCCTCCGCCAAATGTTAGAATACCGTCATACTTATCGCAGGCCAACAATCGTAGTGTTTCTTGATATCAGGGCTGCCTTCGATTCGTTGGACAGGACTGTTCTCTGGGATTGTCTATTGAAGAAGGGTGTGCTTGAGAAGTTCATTAACATCTTAAAGGCCCTATATACAAACACATCAGGTAGAGTGAATGCATACAACCACCTTTCTCCCTTGTTTCATTCAAGCAGTGGGGTTAGGCAGGGTTGCCCAATCTCACCATTCCTCTTCAACTTTGCCATCAACGACATCCTGGAAACAGCTCTGATGGATGTAAGTAATGGCGGTGTGGATCTGCTGCCTGGAGAACGACTTCTCGGCCTTGAGTATGCGGATTATATTGTCTTACTGTGCGATAATGCCCAAGGTATGCAATCCTCACTTAATCAGTTGGCAATCAGTGTCCGCAGGTACGGCATGTGCTTTGCACCCTCCAAGTGCAAAGTACTTGTACAAGACTGACAGGATTCTAATCCTGTACTCACCCTGGGTAGTGAGCAGATAGTAGTCGAAAAGTTCGTGTATCTAGACAGCTGCATAAGTGCTGATGGTGGCGTGGGTGATGAGATCGATTCACGTACAGCGAAAGACAGAGCGGCTTATGCCAAACTGGGCCATCTTTGGCGCCTTCGTGATGTTAGTCTGGCTGTAAAAGGTCGGATCTACAACGCGTCGGTGAGAGCAGTTTTGCTCGATGCTTGTGAAACCTGGCCTCTCCGAGTTGAGGATGTTAGACGACTCTCTGTGAAGGATTGCTGACATCCAGTGACAACACCATGTTAGTAATGCAGAGGTTCGGCATCGTGTGTTCGGGCTCAGTGACGATAACCCAGTTGGTGTCACTATCTTGAAACACCGACTTCGGTGGCTTGGACATGTTTTACGAATGTCATCCCACAGAATTTCTCGTCGTACATTATTTGCCAACGCTGGGACTGGTTGGAAAAGGCGGAGAGGCGGTCTGTGTATGACATGGTGTCGTGGTATGAAAGAAAGGTGCAAAGGGCTGGCTTCTTTTGATCCTTTCTGACTCCCTGGCTGGGGTCCGGGAGATGGTACAACACAGTGACTAGAGATGTTATCAGATATGGCTCAGAATAGAAGCCAGTGGTGATCCTGCTTTAACCTTCTTTTACTTTCTTCATAAAAAGTGGCCGTAACTTCCCCAACTGAAATAATTCTTTCCAGTTTTACCTTTCCGTTTTATCCATTATTATTATTATTATTATTATTACACTTCCATGCACTAATCTGTGGTCGTTATTGTCCTTTTTTTCTCCTCTCTTATACGAACGTTACATTCTTTTTCTCTTCCCATTCTCATTGTTATTGTGTGGCGCATATATAACCGATGCCCCCTTGTACCAATATTTATGTGTTCAAACAAATAAATAAGTAAACATCAAGCGAAGAGTTTATAAAAATAGTGATTCCGGAGATATAAATCAAACACAAATCCATTTGTCTTGAAATCAGTCTATTTAACAATTTATCGATTCATCTGAGAAAAATGCAAAGGAACTTATTTGAGTCTTATGTGTTGTTTGTTTTCTCACTTTCTTGTAAAAGTAAATAGGAATAGAATATGAAACCCATTCACGAAAGAAATTATTTACCACTACCGAAATCTTAAGTGAAATTTCTCCGATTTGTTAATAGCATATATTTACATATATCAAGATAATTTCGAATATAAGTGATTATTATTTCACTCGATTCTCATATTTAATCTTTCATAATGAATAAACTAAATGTGACTATGTTACATTTTATGATCAGAATGGAGGTTTCTGGAGATTGTAGTAATTTAATAGTTATATTCATGAGTTAATGTAAGCTAGACCAACATGGAAAACCGAGATACCCTGGAACGGCCATTTCGTCCTAGTATGGGATTGCTCATCAGTGCGCATCCACGACCCCGCATGAGGGACTCAAATACAGGACCTTCGGTCTTGTGCGCGATCACTTAGCCTCTAGACCACTGAAGCAGTTACTCGCTGAAGACAATGGTGGACAGTCGCGCAATATCGTGAATTGGTTGAAGTTAGACATTAACACCGTTGGATGCCAGCCGAGTGGTCTAAAGGTTAAGTGTTCGCGCGCGAGACTAAAGGGCCTGGGTTTGAATCTCAGGATGGGATCATGGATTTGCACTGATGAGGATTCCCATACTAGAAAGAAATGGCCGTCCATTGCTTCCCGGTTTTTCATGTTGGTCTAGCTCTAACTGACTCATAAATTCAACTACATTTTATTAGTTGATAACTTGACAGGTCATTGATCAGTAGACCGATCATTCTAATCAATACTAAACGAAATCTATAGTTTACATTTTTTTATTGTTCATCATGTAAACTATAAAGAGATCTGAAGTTCATTTTTAACGTCAACTAAAGTAATAAGCAGAACCCTTGAAAAAACCAGGAGCATTTGACAGCTGTTTCATTGTAGTTCATTACTTGTAATCAACGGGAATCTACAAATGCTAGACTTTTATATCCTTTAGGTTACTGAGTATGCTAATTTTAGATCACTAAATTGGAAGCCGATGATTTATAGTTGAAACTTCATTCAATTCGTATTATAAAGTGACACTCATTGAATGTAATAGTCAAGTTGCTTCCTTTTCTCAGACATTTTGAAATCCATAATTCATTAATTCATATCGAAATGTTTATAAATTCATGATTGCTATCATTTTGATTCAGTACCTTACTACTGATAATTTTACAGATTGGTCATGAACAACTGGAGGTAACTATCTGTAAAAAAAATAGTTGAATGAGTTTTTGTTATCTTCAAATCGAATAGCAGAGTATAATGAGAGAAGGTTAGTGGTATGAAATTCACTAGAATGTAAATCCACATAGGGTAGTTAACGATCTTGTAATCTAGTACTTCTTAGGTAATTTTATGACCAATAAATAATTTACTATCAGGTTACAATTACCAGATTAACATTAGACCTTTTCTGACGTTTTATTCGTAATGATTGTTGTGAACATTATGTGATTATAGTGTGGTCAACTGTCCCTTTGAGAAATTTCAATATAAAGCAATACTCGTATCTCTTGCAGACATGATTTCTTGATTTTAGTATAATAAATAATGGTTTCGGTAAATAATTTGATAATTCTAATGATCACTGTATTTAGACTCTACACTCTGATAAAACACTGAAATGAAATGAAATAACCAGACGAATATTAATTTAACGACTGGAATATAAAACCTAATTCCCAGGCAAAAAACATGCTGGACATTGAGTATCATGTGTACAATTTCCTGAAAAACAAACAATAAGCTTTCTCCTATGAAAACAAAAAAAAAACGTAAATAGAAGAAAAATGATTTTGTGATAAAATCATAAATTAATAAAACTGATTAAATGGATATTTAGTTTATAAAATGTCTACCATAACTATTACCGTTACTACTTCTATTGGATTATTAGCGTACATAGTGTGGCAACAAATTGCGTTTTAGTAACCTATTTGTATGTTAAAAATACATTCAGACCACCCTGAAAAATGACGACAAATTAATGCTTATTGCTGAGTATTTTTAAACCTTGAACCTTGATGTGTAGTTAAACTGATGTATACTTTTTTTTTAGAAGATTTTCTAACTTTTGCCTAATGTGGTATAAAACTGGAGTGGTAAACAAGAAAAAATAAACAGTAACCATTGACTCATGATATTGTTTCATTTGTCTGTTTGTGTCACAGGAAGAAATGACAGTGTAAAACATCGTTCTGTTTCAGTAACCGAGTCATATTAATTAGAGAAAAAGTGATGTTTGTTTATTGGTAATTTTTTAGAGAATTCCAGTGAGAAAAATACATATAAGTTATACAGTTTTATGCATACATTTAAGTAATTTTTAGGCATAAAATAGACAGAATTCTTTTTAATATAATTAACAGTTGTTTCTTTGAAACTGTGAATTTCGGTAAATGGGCTAAAATTAATCAGGAAAGAAAATGTCACTTAGTTTATCCGATGAATCATAAATTAAGGAATTCAGAAAAAGTACTTAACATAGAATTGATGGGTTATTTTAGCATTTATTTTTAAGCAGAATAAAAGGTGAACCTGTAAGAAGTATGATTCAGAAAACAACTCACCACAATCGTCTTCGGGTTACCAGCCTAGGGTTCTTTGCTTTAAATACATGACTTAAATTTCTTATTGAGGGGGATTGTTAAAGTAATAAACAAGCAGCTCGGTATTTTCAGATTTTCAGTCCTGCCACGATTCTGCTTTTTGTTTTTAATCAAACCACTATGAAACCGAAGTTATCTTTCTATCATGAAAAAAATAAGATGTAATTTATGGAACAATCGGGATTCCGTATCTTTTCTAAAGTGAAGTGAGAGTTGGGCCAAGATTCGGATTTACAAGATCATTTTATAGTGTAACTATTTAGCTGAAAATTTAGGTAACACAGTGTTTAGTTTTTCTTAACGAAGTCATCTTTTCATATTTAATAAAGTTCTTATGGTCTGTTAGATGATCCCACTACACATTAATTCCAGATTGACTAAATTAAACTCAATGTTGTTGAAACGATAAGATATGAATATTTCATATGACATCGTTTGGTTCAAATTTATCGATAAGCTGCTTCTAAGAATTTCAATATCTTGAAACTAGGTCTAAGAATTTCATTTCTAAGAATGTCGAGTGGTTCAGCTTTATAGTTACATAGTACAATCAAATGTCATTGATGATTAGTTTATAGTATCAGTTTCTAATCATTAATAATATAGTCATTGCAAATCATAGTAATAGCTCTTGTGTTGTTTCAAGTGATGCGTTCATTGTTTACTCATTGTTTTTCCGTTAATTCTCCATAGTGGTTGTGTAGGTGTCAGTTTTTCTAGAGTATACGATACGCCCTATAAATAAATACCGCTGTGGTGACGCTGAAGTAGAACGTACACTTCAGATTTTTGGAAATTATAAAATCAACTAAAAAACACTAGGTCGCTGACCAGTATTTCCAGCGTAATGTGTTCTTTAAAAGACAAAAGAACACACTATGCCGAGAAATGGAGACAGAAATGAGAAGAATGGACAAAAGTTGGATAGAATTAGAAAGGAAGGCATGGGATAGAGTGGGTTGAAGAATGCTCGTTGGCGGCGTATGCTCCATTGGGAGTAACAGACGTAAGTAATTAAGTAAGTAACTAATGAAAACATGAAGCACTAGAAAGCTCTTTTGTTCAGGTATGAGACTCTTCGATGGTGTTCATTCATGTTCCCGTTTGAGAATAAAGCCAAGACCTACAGTTCTCGAGGTGAGCTGGGTATCGCCAAGTGATTGAATTGAGATACGTAAACTATGGAATACCGGCTCAGTGGTATATTATCATTAATTAATTATGTATTTAATTATGTAAATAAGTATGCTGACTAGTAAGTCTTATATTGGTTTATTGAACCAGAGATCTATTACAAGATGTTATATTAGTCATCCGGAATTCAACTTTTGACTAGTAAAACAACTGTCTATTATGCTTAGTCAGCTAATACCTTAAGAATAAGTACATTTAAAAAATATTTTTGACATTATTACTTTATGTTCATTTGTGTTTGTTCTATCAGCCGGTGACCAATAAAAGTATATGAAACGTACTAACCCAAGTGACGACATTATTTTATATTTTAAATTTTTAACAAGAAAGTAGTATGTTTATAGTTTTTTTAAATGAAAATCTACAAAATAGTTTCTGTAGAAATTTGATAAGAAATACAGCATAGTAAAACAGTGGATATGTGTACAATGTGATAATTTTATCTGTATACAAACCCTAGTTAACATGGAACAGCCTTGAAAGGAAGTTATTTGACGGCTTACTAAATGAGAACAGAAGCTTCGTGTTTGCGCCTCAGAAATTCAAATCATGAACATACAGCTTTGTAAATGTTTAACTTAAATAGGCCACAAAACTGTTTGCTATCTAATAAATCAAAACGTTTTCATATATATATATGTTACATGTTATATAGAGATTAATAATCGTAGGTATTCTAAGAATTTGAAAAAGTAGAAGTAAACGTATGGCATAACATTTTTTATTTTGTAAAGAATGATCATCAAAACTTCATAACTTCAATGTATACAACATTCAGGGCACAGCAATGCTCTTTTCTTTTATGAATGCTGAACAAAGAAATTTTATGTAGTTAAGATAAGAGCATTGTATACAGTGGAAACGTCTTCAATAAAGGATATCAGAAATGTCTAGTCGAAGATTCAATTAGAAGTCCCATTAACAGACGACAACTCTGATGATAAGCTATCATTCCATAAATTAATGAATCATTTCACTACGCCATCATACGTAACATTTTCGGTAAACATACGAACTTATTATAGTTGTCAACGCTCACGTACAGTGAATTTACCTCCTTTATAGTGAAATATTTACCGTAATGAGATTACTAATCACAGCTACTGATAACCATTTTTTTAGTGTGTTTGTAAATGCTCACAAACAACTTATTATCGAATTTAAGAGACAGAAGCTTGAAGTGCATATTCATTTTTTTAATACATCATACTACGGCTTTCTCACAGAAATACTAGAACAGTAGGAATATTGTTTGAAATATAGTAGTCCTTAAGAAAAATAGAAATCTTCAAGGTAATAATGTGTAGCTAAATAATCCTTAAAATAGAGCCATGTAATCATATCGACAGATTCAGAAAAGGGAGATAAACATGACTCCACTTGGGTCAGCTTCTATCAATACAATTCATACAACAAAATACGAATATTATGAAATCCGAAGGGTTTGAATAGTTCTAATATTTAAATAGCAAGTTATCTTTCAAAATGGTTAGGGTGAAATAATAATTTAGGATGAAAGATTTCCAAGCCATTACCGTAGAAAGTTTTTATGCCAAACAGAACATGTGATCATATTGTTCATGTGATTAATGACCGACAGACATGTTTTTGGAAGAGTATAAATGAAAAAAATATGATCCCATTAACCATCATTTAAGAGACACAAAGAAAAATATTTCTCAAGCATTTTGTAAAATAATGTCCGCTCTAATTTGATCGCATTCCAACTATGCAAATGAACATAAGAAAGCTTTTTAGGCGGAAATTTTTCATTATTAATACACCTAATATTTTTAAAGTATCCTACAACTTTCATAGTACCTGAATGTCTACTGAATATTTACACATAAATAAAAATCTATTTTTCTTTTTAACCTTCTATATTAGCTGTTAGACGACATGACTACAATGTCACCAAAGCCATTAATACTACTACAACCAGAATTTAGTACAAAAACGACTTGACTTTGGGTCTACAGACAAATTATGATGATGAACAATTGTAAAACGCATAATTTGCGGCACACTCTACACTTTCATATATTCAGTTTCTTTTTAAAGAAAAGGCATTACGAAGAAATCAAATTATATGAGAAAACAATCTGCTCAGTTATTTATGTTTTGTCACTGTGATTGAAAGTTTCAACTTATCAGATTTGTCCCACGAATTTATATCTGCAGTAAAATATTACGAATACATAAATCACAGAGTTTGATGTCTTGTTTTTTCTCTCAAATACAATCCAAACGAATTTGTCTTTATAATGAATAAGTTAGTAAATTAATGAATAAATGAAATGAATTAAAACCGCGTGATATATATATATATATATATATATATATATATATATATATATATATATATACGATGACTAAGAGTATCGTTTATACTGAAAATAGTACTAGTAGAAATCTATGTTCTATAATCAATTTGTTTAGCTTATTTAACTGGTCCTAACCTATTTTCTTTTCAAAATTTATTCCAACAGTTTTTACATTACCCCACCCTGTAACTAAATTATCTCGCATAATTTTCAAGTCAGACAGAAAAAAAAAACGATAATGAATTATTTATTTTGCCATAAATTTACAAAAATAAACACACATAAACTGATAAAATATTTCTCAACTTTGGCCATTTCAAATTGATTTATAGTTGAAATGTAAAATATTAAAAAAACTGATACATTTCTTTATAGTTTATATTGGTTTTGTAAAGGTGATTCTTATAGAAATGACTGATGAATATATGAGATGGGGTTGGATGTTTAACGTATTTACTTAATAAAGTTATTTATTCTTTACAGTAAGATAACTTGATAGTTTATCTGATTACTACTTGAACTCAGTCTAGAGAGTATTGGTTACCGTTCATTATAATGTTGAATAAGTAGATGGTAGTTTGTTGTAACGTTTGGTGTTTGATGTAAACAGGGTTTGTACTAACTGTTACTTACAAGTAAAGTATATCTGTCACACTAGAGAAATTATTTTTTGCCACTGTAATAAATGTTGTTTTGAAGCTATTTTAGAAAGTAAATGATTCTTTACAGGGAAAGATCGATTACAATAATCGGTTGCTGTAGATTAACGTATGTCATATAGCCTCATTTTCAACACTGAAAGCCTATTCGTTATATTGTAAGTACAGGAATGTTTTGTAATAGAAAAGTCAAAACATCTTCAACTGTAATTGTTTGTGATTTATTGGGAAATAATCCAAAAATGTTGGTTTGAAATAAATAGTAAAAAACGTATACAATTAACAATAACATTAATGGGAATAACTACAAAAGTGATTTCGTAATACAATCACTGAAAGTCCAAATCGTGTAAACTATGCTTATATAATAATACTGGTTCTATTCAATACCATTAGTCTGATTATACTAAAAAAATCTCAGTAAAAAATATACATTAATACAATAAAATACCCTCTTTATAAGCATCTGGCTTGTGAAGTAGGCACTGTTACTATTTTTTCGAACGTGAATGAAGGCTTCGCAATTCAATTGGTCACCTTAGATTAAAAAACAGAACCGAGATCATTAATCTGAACTACAAATCTTCACCTTCGTTCAAACAATGTGCATACAAAGTTTGGAAACGGTGATTAGCAGTTATTCATATTCATCCGTAAATGTTTGCCATCACAATTATCCTCATGACATCTTTTGTTGATTTTTATTCCTCCAGCTAATAGAGGAGGAGGAAAATAGATTAGCCACCATAGTGGCATTTTTGAGTTTCTGGGTAATTATATTTGAAATAGACTGTAAGCACTGTAAGACAGTGCGTAAGTAAAATGCGAAAACCATACGTTCAATACTTTATTTGCAAATCCTCCATCAGTTGTCTCAAACGACATCGTTCCTTCATCTCCATAACAATTGCCTTGTTCCCGTTCTCTTTGATTTTATCTTCCTAACCTTCTGCTGACAGGCATTCCACTTCTGATTAGTGCTATATACTACTCAAGTCGACACAAGTAGAATACAACACAATGACAATAAACGCACGTTTAGATAGATGGCTCCTCGAAAGCCTGAACAAGATGACGTAATACTGGTCATTCTCCGGCATGAAACAAATAGACGTAACATGTGAAAAGTTATAATTGAACAGATTGGAGACAGATTATTGGACACTTATTTAATGGAAAAAAATTCGATGTAAGAATGACTTGATATAACTGAAATCTGTTTTTCTAAACAGCAGAAACAATGAATGTAAAATGTTACTATTATTATTATTGTCAGAACTAAATTCAGAGAGCAAAGAAAAACTTATTAAAAATATGACAATTAAATAATGAGTTTGAATTAAAGTGATACTCAGTCTGTTGTTATTCATTCTCGCTTTTCTTTACAGCTGGAATAAGAAATTTTTAACGAGCGATGATGGACGAACACTATCTGAATAAACGTAAGACTAATATGGCTGTGCGAAAATTAAAAGATATCATATATAGGTTGCATTTAGGTAATAGATAATCTAATGAGAATCAAATGGTTATAATAGTGGGCAACATCAAAAAGTATTTAGAGGAATTTGTAATGTATGTTCACCAATGTATCAATGCATTCTGGATGACTACAATGATGTATATATATATATATATATATATATATATATATATATATATATATATATATAGTTTACATTAAGTGAGTCCAAACTTCAGTAACACCTAAGCAAACGACGTTAGGAAACAAATTTGCACAAAAGCTACCTTACACTGAGTACATCATATAGTTTGAATAACCAGTTATTAAAGTTCGATAATTTAATTTATTTGTAACAGTATTTTAGAAACCTGTATCCATTTAACAGGAATAGCATAAAATTGTGGGAAATGAAATACTCAATGGCGAGTTAAATATGATGACTGAATGTTAATATCTTCAAATATATATATATATATATATATATATATATATATATATATATATTTATATTTATATATATATATACAATTAGCCAGCATAATTGGAATTTATTGCAGCGGTCTCAACAGTGAAGCTGTTGCATATATTTTTGTCAATTCAAAATTTATTTAACAGCAATTTCTGTTTCAAGTTAAACAATGTATAAAGTAGACTAAGTGTTCTTATTCAAATCTCACTAGACAGTCAGTCAAACAAATGTCATTTGTATATAACATTAACAGATTAAACAGCAAGTAAATATTCCAAAGAAGTATTCTACAAAGTGATAATCCAATTTCTCCAGGTATAAAAATCGAAATTCAAATTCAATGTAAATAATCAAGATGTTGTTTAGTCTGTAAGGTAATAAAATATTCTATAACTATTGACCTTAACTGTTTTAGGTATTTTTTATGGCATCCAAATCTCTTCTGATGGAATTCGTTTTTAATTTTATAAATACTTATTAAATATTCATAATAAATAGCATAAAATAAAGGATAAAATGTCAGAAAAACCCATTTTAGATATAAGTTATGTTTCTTGGTCTTGGATACTAAAGTGTTAGTTGATAATTGTGATTACTGAAATCGATTTGTGTAGAGAAGAAAAAATGTTACACAATGATTGGATAGTTCTAAAAACTGATTAGCGTTCAAGTAGCGTTTGATCAATATTCTAAAGGAATTATTACTTTACCATTAAAGAGGCAATTTTTGAAAATACTAGTCTTTTATAACACTCATTGAACATAAATAGTTTTCATAATAAATATATTTTTTTGTTACATCCCAATGAGCAGAAAATTGTATTTATTATTAACTTTCTATCCAGTGCTCAATTTATTTGAAGCTATCAAGTTCAATATTGGCATCGGTACCTAGAAATAGTTTTCCTTTGTCCTCTATTAATAGATCAATGAAGGTATTTAAGTCTTCTAGAAAATTGTAGTAAGCGTTCAATCTAATGTTTTTGCACTGCTTAGACTAAATATATACCATGGAAATTTTCTCAGATGTTTTCACGGAGCTGTGGCTTAGAAGTGAAATTTTTTGGCTTTAAGTCATTGAATTGGCGGTTGGAATTCACTCCGTCTAATTTAGCTTAACCAAGCGGTTAGTATTACTAGCCCCCATGCGAAACATGAGATTATCAATCGAATGAAAAGAATACTACTTGGTATAAATTAAAGCTTTCACGATAACAAATGAATGTTAAACGTGCTAAAAACGTAACTTTAAAAGAAAATATGATAATCCGAAGAAATGTTACTGTTTTATTCAAAGTTTAAACGTTTTCCCTGATCTTAAGACAATGGCATTACTTTAAAGATAAATAAACATTTAAGCCAGAAAACGTAATTTCGCATTTCGGCATTTTCGTCACTTATCCCCTTGTTATTGAAGTGTTGAACAAAAGTGGATAGTTATGCTTACGGCTTTGACTGTAACGTAAACTCCTCATAAAATAAAGACTCAAGGCACTATATAAAATCATTTAAAAGTAACATCATAAAATAAAAGTTTTACAATTCATGTGAATGATGAAAATGTTTTAATAAAATTACATCTCGCCATATAAAATTAAATCTTATGATAGACTTGGTTTAGACCAGTGTCCTGATATTTTAAGACTAACTAAACCGATATAAATATTATTCGTAAATAGAAATTGACCAACTTAGTACTAATACGGTATAATGCTCTATGGGGATTGTTGGATACGCTTTATCCGTTGAATTAGTTAACTATTCAATTTATTTTACGATCATTCAAAATTTTACAGCTTATTATGTTTCCTCTTATATTAAAATATGGTGATCGCTGCTATCGGAAAGAGGAAATGGGAAGAAAACCTGGTAATAAAAAGTCCTAGAAACCATGACATTCTTGATGCCCATTTCGCTAGAGGTAGTTTTGATAATATCTAACTCGACTATAAACGGTAAAAGTGAACCATTTGAAAGCACCCAATAGACAACTAATTTTAACTTGACTTGTAAGAGCACTTGTTTAAATTTATAAAAAGATGATCTACTACGTGAAAAATGCTTCCACATTTTGAAAGGTAGATTGGTGATAATAATGATTCAAGACAGTGAATAACTGTTGAATTGAATAATTTGAATAAATCCAGCGAAAAATGTTGGATTACAAAGCACATTTCGAAAATACATTTCAAATCTTCTAATTCATTTTGTATTGTTCGCTTGAATCTTCCCATTGATGTTCAGGACTGCAATTGATCGGTCTCTTACTGGCATCTGTCCATCTCGTGCAGACTGTCTCGGTATCGCTTTAAGTCATAAGCATTTTAAATAAAGATGGATAAGACTATCTAGAGGCCATCTGGACTCAGTAGTTAGGTAGACAATGCTATGGCGTTTGAAGTGAACTGTACTGGGTTCGAGTCCCGGATGAACATCAACTTTAGGGTGCAGGTACATCCAGCTGACGAGTCGCAGATAAGACGAAATGGGCGTCCTGGATTTCACTGCTAGCCAGCATCTAACTTTACATTTTATATCTGTTAAGCATATCTACTCCAGTGAATCGGAACGGAAACATAAACATAAATTATAGTCATAATAATATGTCCACTTGATTAAAATTTACTTCACATCTTTGCTTGACATGTTCAGAAAACTGTACCAAAGAGTATTTAAAATTTTATTTTTGACACTAAACAATTCTAAGAGTTCTTAATCTCAATTTGATATACTCTGAAATCTGTGAAACTTATTTTCAGTTATCATAAAAATCTTTACTATTTCATTTAAATTTGAAGCGAATTCGAAATATGTCAACTATCATTCCGATATTCTATTGATAAATTATCAATACTTGTCGCTAGTCAGCTACTTTAGTTTTGATGAAAAGAAGTATATATCCTAGCTATTTATTTGTAACTACTCAAGTAGATATTAGTGACAGATTACACTCAAGTTTTATTACTACCGACCGAATAGACTAGTTTGATAAGTTCAAAAAAGGTTAAACAAGAAATATAGAATTTTAGTAGACTGATTATTTAGCTTGTTACTTTTATTAATTATATCCGATTGTTTTTCCAATATGACAATAATCAAATAACTCTAGGTTTCAATCTTTCACTTGGTCGTTTGATCATTGGTGTTCAGTTCAAATTCCAAATCTAGATTGTACAAACAGTAGTTGATAGAAAATTTAAACTTATTTGATTTCACTGAACAATACAGGTAATTTACACTTACTCTACCCACCGCATTATAAATTTGTTTAGTCAATATGTCAGTATTTCTCAGGGTTTGTCAAATATATTTAAATTCCAATATAACGTTTCTTACCTTAATGTTTCTGGAGACTTAAAATATGATTGAATGAAACTTTCTTTACTTACTGTGTTGGATTAGATAGATAAACGAAAACTAAATCATCAAATTTTATCTCAGCATGATAGTAATTTTGAGTATACTATGAAAGTATAATTTATTTTTCACCACTTGTGCTAATAATATTGATAGACAAATGTATATCACTTGATACGATAGATACTGATAACTCTATTATTATTTTCTGGGTGAGAAATGAAAGGTTTTTATTAGACAACACTGAAAATATTCTTCAATCCATTTTTCATATTACAATTCATCATTGAAATGCATTGATCTGAGAAACCAAAACATGTATTAGGTTTTTTAAACTAACTTAATTGGAAATAGAATTGAACCTTGACCTATAGCAGAGTATAGGACTTATATTTCGTTTTATTTAGAACTCATCAGATGGACGTGCCTGCATCCCGGTATTGTTCACGGAATCCAACTTTGATAAAATTTGTAAATACGTGATATATTTGAAACATTTCTGTTAGGCCGTATATATCCCAAATAAATTTTGGAGTGCTATAAACTTACCACTAACCATCACGAGTGTGATAAAATTTACTCTGATCATTTATGTAAAAAGTAGACTAATGCGAGGCAAAATAATTGCTATTTTCGGAAGCCAATAATAATATTTCTCAAGTCTTTGCAATCCTCTGCTTCTTAAATGTCATAATAGGAAAACAATTATAGACGTAACAACTTAATTTCAAGTTGGTAACAGAGGAATCTGAGATTCTTGAAGTTTATTTGAATTCAATACGAAATCTAACTACTTTTACCATTGTCCCATAAGAATAATTCAAAATGAGACCACATCACGTAGAACATTTCGAAATAGACATAAAATGCTAGATGATTAAAAAGTGTTTCAGTTAGTTTAACGAAACTTCCTTGATGTTTCTTTAAGCAGATATATATATATATATATATATATATATATATATATAGTTCTGGTTAATTACCCAATCACGTGTGAAGGTTTTCTGATAATTCAATCCAAATATCAACATACTCTAAAATATAAGTGCGAACTACATGCTATATGACCTGGACATGGTAGTTACTGATCTTTATGTAGCATGATTACCTTCCACAAGCATTTTGGTATGACGAGTAAAAAGATATTTAAAATCGGAACTGAAATAATTAGAAATAATAATGGATTATGAAAAGTAATGCTCGAGTGATCCCTAGACATTTAATCGATGAATTTAGAATGTTATATCATTATATACTGTAATTTCTACCATTCAACTTTATTGGGTTATGATGCTTGATGATCATCTAATTCATTTATTGGCATTGCATATTATCCCGAATCTCGGTTAAGGCAATGAGCCATGACTTATCTTAATAAAACGGTTCACGATCCAAAAAATAAGCATATATTCACTTCGTCTTGTTTTATTATTAACAGCTGCGCTGAAACTTTTATATGGTTGTTTTAACTGTTTATCATTGAGCCATAATATTTATTTTTTGTGTGGATAAACTTCTTAAAGGATACTACAAATCCTGGTGGTTATCAAAAACCTTCTTTTTCAAATTATTCTCAAGTAATTCCTTTCAGAAAAAACAGTGATTTAGTTTTAATCAAACTGACAACTACAGTCAATCTCACAAAATAAACTAGTATGAACTGAAATGGGACTATCAATCAATATTCTGATTAATATTCCTTTATCCTTTAGGTAAATTTATGATTTATAATGCACATTTATAGACATCTCAGATATTCTTACTGTGTATAAACCGTTTAGATAATGATTGTTCACAGTTCATTGTAAAACTATTTAAGTTAACCCAGAAAATAAGAAATTATCAGTCAAAAGTTGCAGAGATTGTTGAGTTTTAGTATGAGACTCCTCAGCAGTGCCCATCAACGATTTTTCACGAGGGACTCGAACACAGGAGCTTAGATCCAACGTGGACGCTTAACGCCGTTGGACCCCCGGCTCAGTGGTTTAAAGGTTAAGCGTTCGTGGATGCGTGCCGAGGAGTCGCATTTTAGGACGAAACGGTCGTCTAAAGCTTCCGCGTTTCCATTGGTAGTTTAACGTTGGTCGGTTCATGATCTCTACCGAGACTGAAAATGTAACTAAAATAAGTAATTATTTATCTAATGATAAATCTGCCTAATGTATGACAAAATAAAATACATAAATTGTCAATAACGTTTTCGTAGATTCATTGAGTTTATAAGTCGTTTTATTTTTTAAATAAAAGTCTCAGCTTTTAATGATAAATCATTGTTTTGTTTTAAGAGTGTAAATGTCATCATTTAATGTCTGAAAGATGAAGAGTTCATCAATATGATCTTGCAAATAATCAAAAGAACGTAATACGAACTGACAAAAATATGATTAAATCAAAAAGGTTCCATATTTAGTAGTTCTTACGGATTAGATCAAAAAGAATTACTTTTGAAGATTACTAAAAGAAGGAGAAATACCCCCAACAATAAATAACTGTTTTTGATTACAAATTAGTGACAAATCCAAAATAATACATTTCGTTTATTGGCAGATAGTAAAGCCTATGACAATACTGAATGATAATTTTAACCTCTGAAGTAGTCACGGAGTCATACACATGATCAAAAATATAACTTAACGATGCTGTAATGAGCCCAATGAGCCAGAATCCAATTATTTACATTGTCACTTGACGGAACATGTTTACTATGGTCTCTGATTTTCAATGATTCTTCATCTAATAACAGTTAGTGATGTGGTGAATATTAGATTTGAATTAATATACTCTGTTTATATTATCTCATTACAGTATTATTCAGACGGTTAATTCCTAAAGTTTGAAAATTCTAAAGGCGATGATAGTACACTTCCTTTTAACGAATCAAACAGATAGTTCTGATGAATGAGAATTAAACGTTCGATTTACGAAGATGAAGAACTGAAATGTTTCCGTATTCAGATTTAAGAAGCCAGAAATTCTCTCTTCAATACCTTTTATTTAAATTCAAAAATGTATAAATTGACTTACAAACATACATATATTTAAGATTTGGAAGTTTTTGAAATAGTTGTATGTTTATCCACTTCATTTCAGTTTTCTATAATATTGATTAACCTGTTTATCAATTCACTTTGGAAATATGGAAATATTACACGTTATTTTTTTGTATTAAAATGGGATTATTTCAAATTTGGATCGCCTAAAGAAGGATTCGGGAAAAGGAAGGACAGAATGAGAAAAGGGATATTTTAAAATCATGTTGATAAAATGAAAATTTTTATTTAGACATTTGATCATCTCACCTAGATAAAGTAAATTACGTTATTTAATTGAGGTTGCTATTATTATTACTTAACAATTAGTTAGTCAAATGCATTTGTTCATTTATTTATTTTTATCTAGAACCGCTTAAATTTGTCGTTACATATTGATCAGAGAACAAAAGCAATCGACATTTTTCTAAGCCGAAAAATTTCATCAATAGCTGATCATCATCATCATCATTACGGTTACCATTAAATTACCAATATTTAAGAAAAATATATCTCAAAAATTCTTTTCGGTGTCAAGTGAGAATCGTTTGGTTCGGCCTATTTGTTTTTTTACAGACCCTTCACTATTCAAGAAGTACACGTTGGAAGAAACAATTTTATTTGTTAGCGAAACATTTTCAGATTATTTATAATAAAATGAACTGTTTACAACTAAATACAATACAATACATTCTTCGAATATCGATACAACTAATTTATAAATTCAGTTAATCATTGAATTCAGTTCATGCCTTTTGAAATATCAATGTATATATGAGTAATCATTAGTATAAGCTTTTATTTATGTGTTTTCCATTTAATTAAATCTACTTATTTGATGCTGACTAAATATGATGTTAATCATCAAATTCCATATACTATTAATACGTGTATTGACATTATTCCCAGTTAGTAATTTCAATGACTATACAGCCAACATAGTGGACAGTCACCATTGACAACCAATGAAACGCTACTAGAGTTATCCATAATTTAAAAAAAAGAATATATCTATTTCCAATATTTTAAATGCATAGTAAACTCAACATAAATGTTAAACATTTTAAAAATGATAAAAATTCACCCTGAAAAGTTTCATCCCATTGAATGATACTTTAGAATAGTTTCAAACGAATCAGTTTTATAATTAACTCGTCAAAACTTTGGCATCTGGTAGTGTAAAATATCATGTCTAATACAATCGTAATGAAGACATCTTTAAGTAGTAGAAATAAGATCACATTAACGTGTGATTAATGATTTTTTTGTAAAAAATAAAAATAAAACCATAATCTTAGAATGTGCGAAAAACCTCTTAAGAAGAAAGTGCTGCAATCTTTCTAGCTATTTTCACTATCAATGACAAGTTGAGATTGTGCAGATTTGTGTTTTAATGAAGTAACATTTGACAAGTGATGAATTTGATTTCAGTTTCTTTTGCTACTTTTTTTCATGGGAGTCTAAGTATGCCTTCTTTCCAATTTATTGGTCGCTGTTCAATATTTAATAGTTATAGAGTAGAATGACTTTTCCATTTATTTACTATTCTTAGAAAAACAGTTTCACTTCGACTATTTTAACCGAAAAAAAAGTAAGACATATTGACCGATTCAGATTATGAATGATTCAATATATGAAAGTTTAACTAAAACTGTTTAGGTAACTTCCTTGTTCTCTTTTATTTTACAGAAAATCACCAACAGTTTAACG
This sequence comes from Schistosoma mansoni, assembly GCF_000237925.1. Classification (NCBI taxonomy): domain Eukaryota; kingdom Metazoa; phylum Platyhelminthes; class Trematoda; order Strigeidida; family Schistosomatidae; genus Schistosoma; species Schistosoma mansoni. Next base: position 369,749 of record NW_017386032.1, on the reverse strand, counting down.
CTGTACGACTGAAGATCGAACATTTTCAAAAATGGAAACATTTGTTTAAAGAACCTCTTCTGACAGACATTGTAGGAAACATTAGACCATAAAAAGGCGCTAAATAAACTTAGTATGTACACGTTGAAAGTTGTGTACAGTTGTAGACATAACTTTCAGTAAAAAAATCACATAACGAAAGAAAACTTTTATTATTATTAGTTTGAGAAAGAAATTAACATTTTAGAAATAAAATATTTCATATTCACATAATATCTTGAGACGAATCACTCCACTACAGCTTCTACAATTATAAATTATATATATATATATAAACCAAACATTAAACACTTCATTTGCACATCTTCCCTTACAAACTCCATCGTTCCTTCATTCCTGTTGTAGTTACAAATACTTTCTGTTTACATTCCTCTTCTTATCAACTCGACCTCATTAACCTCATACTGCCAGGCATTCCCCTTCTGATTGATGTTACATACTATATTTGTCCGTCGAAATAAGCAGCATACACCGTATATATATCAAGAACTAAGATTAAAAAAGTTACTGTGTCTTGTAATTCACTTGTAAGGATTTGAATATGCCCGTCGTTATTGTCAAGAACTACAATCGACCAGCCTCTTTTAGTAATCATGCATCCTAAGCTGATCACTCCTAACTCTGCCTATAACTGCTTTGATTTATTGATTATGAATACTTAGTTATCCGAGTTTTTGACTCCGATAACAATCATACTTAATTAAAGCAAGTGGAACTTGCTCAAGTCCACTGATAAAAAATTCACATTTTAATGAAAAGATTTCTGATTTGAAAATAAACATTTTATTAAAATTGACATCGATTAGGAATAGTTTTAAACAAAGCATTAAATGGTTGTTTTTCAAGAAGGTTAGATCAAACTGTCAAGTGATAGTTGAACTTTTTAAAATATTTTTACAAACACAATCTTATAACAAATGCCAAAGTGACAATATTTGTAGATTAATGTGAATTCATTGTATTTCATGCTTCCACTTCAGCCACATACAAGCTAATTAATTTAGTTGATTACAGATAATAATACTTTTCAAGGTATGGGTCGTCATCAGAGATCAGTACAGTATTTGAGAGTATAAAACTGAGTTGACGATTTTGAGCCAAAGTCATGTCATCAAGTCACTGCTATCACATTGATCTGATTTACCTATTAATGACTTTAAGAAACATGAGAATGGTATCTTTGCCAGTTTATAATAAAAAAATAGCCTGTTAGTAAAATCACCATTCTTATAACAAAAGTACTACTTATATATAAAACTTATGCTGCATGTAGTAGATATCAGTTATAATGTAACACCATCATATGTCACATTAGCGTTTGAGCATTATATATTTAACTATATTTATAGATTAACTATATGGTATTATATACAACACAATATATGAAAACAACTAATTTCAATTAAAAAGTCTAAGCAAACTTGAAAAATGAAACAATTGTTCCACTTTAAAATGTCAGTCATTCTCTTACTTTTTGGATTCAGTTTCATTTTCTATAGTTAGAATGGACAAAGGTGACGGTCAAAATTTTCAGACATGTTTTTTTAATATGTGCTATAAACGAAGTACTTGTAAGCGTACAGAGCGAGTAAACAATATCAATAAAAAAAATTATTTTCTAATAATAGGGTTATGGTTAAATAATTTATTAATTTTTTGAAAAATCAAAGCGAGCAATCATCAGGATTCACTAACAATTGATGCAATAACCATACTTTTGGAATAAGCAAGATTTTCTGACAAAAGTAAAGTTCACTCAATAGAAGGTAATTTTGTTGAATAGGAAATAGTGATAATAATCCTAATTACTCAGAATGTGTTCATTTTCTGATGTCTTTTGTTTAACGTTAAAAACGTGATACATTTCTAGTTAATTTAATTTCACTCTATCGTAGCTGCTAACTTGACGTCGTGGTCGGGCTTGCCTATCGTGATGACCAAACCGAGCTCTATTGTCTGGAACATATGTTACTGTAGGTTCTACCATGCCAGGCAGGTCGATTGAAGAACGGTAAGAGTAAAGGCAGCAACTCAAGGTCTGGGGGCGAAGTCGTACTGCTGACTGTAGAGAGGTGTGACAGAAGTAAGGTGTTTCCCTCGGACAATCAACATCTGCAGCGATGCTGTCTTCTCACAATGAAGGAAGGGGTTAGAAAAGCTCGACCCTAAAAATGTCGCACCTTACCTCACACATTTCCGTCTCCGGTGGTAATACCCTTTGAATAACGGAGCTAACACGTCAAAAACCTCCCACAAAAAGGCCGTGCGTGACCGTCCTCAAGCAGTTGTCCCTTGGACTCTGCGGTCTAGTGGCCTCGCTGATGTAGGTATAGCATTGAGTCCTGGGGCAGAAATAGCTCTTTTGGTTTGGATCCCAGTAGACAGTCCTCTATGCGCTGTCCGACTAAACGGGACAGTAAGGACTCGGAAAGATAGGGACACTCGTCGTTGCTTCTTCGTCGTCTCTGCTCACTCTTCAACTGACTGCACCTCAGACGATGTAAAAGATGAGTTTTACAGAAAGCTTTCCGACCTTCTCCGAAAAGCTAGGAGCTCTGATGTCGTAATAGTGGCTGGTGACTTCAATGCTCAAGTAGGTAAACTAAGCGAAAGGGAAAGACATCTGGGTGGATCTTCTGTTGTCGTGGCTAAAAGAACAGATAATGGTGACCGTCTGTTGCAGCTACGCTGAGATAACCGCCTGTTTCTAGAAAATACAAACGTTAAGCACACAGAAAAACATCTTTCGACATGGTGACTCCCGAATTTGTCCCAACGTTGAACCCAACTAGATCACATCACTATCAGCCACCGATGGAGGGGTTCGATAGAAGACTGTCGCTCATTCTGGAGCACATGTTTAGATTCAGATCATGCTCTAGTGCGAGCACGTATCTGTCTGTCTTACTGGACGTAGGATAGACGCTGCAAGGAAGTCTCTTAGGGTTCTACTTAGCGATAGGCAAGCTAGGAACATATTTCCGGAACAATTAGAAAAACAGTTAGGCAGCCATGTAAGTGACTCCCACCCCGAGGTAGAGTCTAATGACATTCGAAAAGCTGTGAAAATAGCAGTGATATCTGCTAGTAAAGCAAACCATAAGGTTAGGGAGAAATACTGAATCTCAGAGGCATTTACCGCACTGATAGATGCTCGAAAACTTATCCCATCTGGCACTGAATATAACGAAGAGCAGAGTCAACTTAAGTGCAGGCTAATAAGAAGCCTACGCGATGGCCACGAACAATAGTGGGTAACGAAAGCAAGAGAGATGGAAAAGGCAGCGGCAATAGGTAACAGCAGACAACTGTTCAAACTTGCTAGGGAAACCGGTATTAGAATAAAAACCATTAGCGAAACCATCTCGGAAAACGATGGATATATTATTCACTCTCAATCTAGGAGATTGGATCGATGGACAGAACACTTTAGGGATCAGCTCAACTGGCCTTCAGCCACTCTTTGGTTTCTCACGATCCCCAGTCGACCTGAACAGCATGTTAATGTAAGTCCTCCAACTCTCTACGAGGTTGTAAAAGTTATAGGAAATCTGAAGCGAGGAAGAGCAGCAGGTCCTGACAGGTTTACTCCTGAGATTTTTAAGGATGGCGGTCCAGTGTTAACAGCGAGATTGACTGAGGTCTTAGGTAGAATCTGGAAAGTGGGAGTAATTTCATATGACTGGTCCCAATCACTGAATATGCCAGCTTATAAGAAAGGACCAAAGTCCTCCTGTGACAATCACAGAGGAATCAGTTTGACTGATATAGTGTCTAAAATATTAGCTTCAATAATACTTGGACGCCTAACGAAAGCTCGTGAAGAGCAGACTAGAGAGAACCAGGCTGGCTTTCGACCAGGACGTGGTTGTATAGACCAGATATTCACTCTACGTCAGGTCCTAGAACATAGACACACATTCAGACGCCCCACAATAGTAGTATTTCTCGACCTTGAGGCGACATTTGACTCGGTTGATCGTGAGGTTCTGTGGCAGTGTTTGTCACTGAAAGGAGTACCAAAGAAGTACATTAACCTTATGAAGTCTCTCCACTCGAACACAACTGGTTGAGTTAGAGCATATGGCGAACTGTCATCAGAATTGATTACCTCAAGTGCTGTTCGTCAGGGCTGTCCACTCTCTCCATTCTTGTTTAACTTTGTCTTAGACGTGCTTTTAGAGATAACACTTTCATCATCTAAATCTTCAGGAGTTGAACTTTTACCAGGAGACTCACATGTTGATTTAGAATACGCCGATGACATAGTTCTATTTGGTGAAGACGCTGACAAAATGCAGAGTCTTCTGACCACTATAAGCAACAATGCAGGCATGTTTGGGATGCGATTTTCCCCGTCGAAATGCAAACTGTTACTTCAGGATTGGGTCGCATTGAAACCTGAACTAATGATAGGGAGTGAAGTAGTTGGGCGTGTTGACCGCTTCACTTATCTTAGAAGTCTCATCAGCCCTTGTGGTCTGGTGTGTGACAAAATCTCAGTACGTATACAGAAGGCTCGACCAACTTTCACCAACTTGCGAGATATCCGTCTAGCATTTAAAGGACGGGTTGACTACTCAGCAGTTCGTTCTGTCCTACTTTGTGGCAGTGAAATATGGCCGATAACAGTAGAGGATATTCGTAGGCTGCTAGTATTCGATCATAGGTGTGTTCAAAGCATTGCTCGTATATCCTGGGACCACCGAGTAAGTAATGCGGTTGTTAGGAAACGGGTACTAGGTAAGGATGACAAATCGATTGATAAAGTAGTGAAACTTCATCAGTTGAGATGGCTGGAACACGTGTTACGTAGGCCCAACCACTGAATGCCCCGACCTGCGATGTTTTATAGTGTAGGAGTAGGTTGGAAGAAAGCTAGGGGTGGCCAGACCAAAACGTGGCACAAATATATGAAGTCACTGACAATTGGACTGAGCCATGTTGGTAGGTGTAGACTGCCTGGCTGGGATCCGCAAGATGATAACAACCGATGGTTGGAGACCTTGAATGACATGGCTCAAAATCGTTTGCAGTGGTGAAGGTGCATCCACTTTTTGTGTTCTCCCAAATTCTAATCTTCTGAATTCGTCATGTCTCTATCTTTCTTCTCTTTCCAAATTTATTTCACTGGATTATACTCCTTGAATAACATCTTCAAACACTAATCTTTCGGGTTACTGCTTATGCTCTGACTACCTCTACCACTATGGGATTTGAATAGACAACTGCATCTCAGTGCTGATGTGGTATGGCAACTCGAACTGATGTACGTACTTACGAAGTTCTACGTTGTGACTGACTGAATTGAATTTCAAATTACTCTGATGACTTCATTACTGTGGTCATCAGTCAAAACCAGGATGTAGGTGGATTTGATACTGTTTTTCATGACACTGTTCACTAATACATAAAAATATCATAATATTAATAGTATACCATCTATTGGGCGCCAAATAAGTTAGTATTTTACTGACTAATACTAATTAAGATCCGTCATTCATCGAGATGAGCTGATATCAAATAGATGTAAATAATTGATGAGACCAAACATTGGAATTTCTAAGTATTTTTGTAGACAAAATAAACAATCTCAAAGATTCGTACCCATATTTCTTATTTGTACAGCTTTATAAACTATTTCACTGAATAATATAAACCAGGCATTAGGAAACAATTTATTTATATAAAGATGCGAAGGCTATGAACACCGTTTAAAACAACATAAGCTAATTTATATTACACATGAAATTTATGATGTGCTATATTCAATATAGTGAATGGTAGATTTGTATTGGGAATTCAAAAACTATTTGTTTCAGAATGAGGGAACAGTATTTAAGAATTCGTTCTTTAGCTATACGACTTAAGTACAACAATTTAATTGCCAAACTAGGTGACTTATGCAGCTTCGATTCAGTAGAATATAATTAGAAGTAAAATTTTTATCATTTCTAAGATTCATACATTTACGCACAAATTGTATTGATAGTTCCGCGTAACCTTATCTTTGTTGATGATGCTGATGGTGGAGTACTTAATGAATAACTACACATGATAATGAACGTTGAACCAGTAGTGTTGATAGAAAATATATAATCCTTCAAAAAACTAGTTACATTATTTGTTGTGAAGTACAAGCCGAAATTTTACAGTGTTTTGTGAATGTTTTCTTTCTTTGAATGTCTAATGTACAGAAACATCATAATAATCGTCTGAAGTATATCCTACAATATTATCGTCGCTCTTTACCTTGAATTTTGGATGATTACAATTTCTGTAATAAGATTATTCATTGTGGTCAATAAATACATGTCCAGTGCATTTTAAGATAACAGAGGCTCATTAACTTAGGATGAAAATAAAATTAACAAACACGAAATAGCAGATATATTGAGTTGTCATGGTAAGTTATTGATGAGAACTTCATTTGTTTATGGGAGAAACATACATTCCAAACGGGTGGAATAATACGGTAGAATTAGTTTGCACCTATATGTGAACCCAACTGATGAAATGCATTTGAAAAGTTTGACAGGTTATCTTTTTTTCTACCAAATGTAACTAAACATCAGGATTTCGTGATGAAATAGTTGAATATGAACGAACTAAGTAAAATACGAATATCTAGAACTGGATAGATGAGGTTGGAGGAACTCCCAGATCATGTTTGGATTCTGTCCATTGAACTCCAGATCAAATTACCTATAAAGACCATGTAAAAAACCTATTTTGTAACTTGATTTCGGCATCCCTTCAGAGGTCTGGAATCTAGGCCAAATACTACATTCCACCACATTATGTGCGTACCTAGGTTTACTCATTTTAATACACGTGGAATCCATATATCAGTAGGTATACTGACAAGATGATAACCAAGATAACTTTTCGATGATACTCTCTTATTAATCTCATTGGTGTACACTGATAAGTGAAACAATTGTTACTTTCTTTTTCATATAAAATTATTCGGAACACTTTACAACAACATTTTGACAGAAACAAATGTTTAAATGGGTTGAAAAGATTTAAGTAGACAAAAATAAAATCAACATAGATGAAAATTTTGCCAGAAACCAAAGAGGGATGAAGAGTATATGTATATTACGATGATCGGTTATAAGAGATAATGTACCGAGTTCATAACCTATCAAGTAGTGTACTCCTTTCTTTATTTCAACAAACAGTGGACTCATAAGTCATGTCTTTGTTTTTATCTGCTTAATCTGAGAGTTTCACATTCTTCTTCTAATATACCCAGAGTTACTGTTTGAGCTACATACTGGTGATATATATATATATATATATATATATATATATATATATATGCCGAAGTTATCGGAAATGTAGTAAAAACATACTTTTCCATCTACTAGAGCATAACCAAGATTATCGTGATAATTTTATGTAATTAAGTTTCAGGAAGTGAAACATTATCAAGTATTTTATATACATTGTTAAAATATTGACAGTTCTGTAAGTGAATGAAGAAATTACTTTAACACCATTTTATGGTGGATTTTGTAGCCGATTTATGTTCTTCAACATCAATATTGAGTTTGTCACTTTAATGCTTAATTTCTCACCAAGCGTTTTGTAACATTTTCAAAATTACCAGAAAGAGAGCTCGTCTTATTGATTTTTATTTCATTATGTTATACATACAAGAGGCAAAGTTTAATGAAATGAGAACCTCCTTTTTCATTTTGTCTAATAGTGAAGTTTGCCCCATATAATACACTAAACCTGTTGATTCAACTTCAAACATAAGCATTGGTAATCATTAGGAATTCACTATCTAAATATTTAAATAATAAATTTTACTACACGAGAATGTAACAAAATAATTAAAATATCGTCATAATAGGCATTAATAAACTTGAAATAATTCAATGAAGAGAACTACACCCGTGTGCCATTCCAAAATATCTTTTTCTTATGCTTTGGCTTCGTTTAGAACAACAATATAATATGGCTTAAAAAGGACTAAATGTGAACAGAGATGCGATCTAGTAGCAGAGTGTAGCAGTAGATGAGTTGCATTTGATTGACCGAAATGTTTATATCTAAAAAACAATCCAACCAATATGCATTACCGACACATTCGTTTTTGCTAATTTTTCGACATTTATGACACTTAATCCCATTGAAACATTAAGAAAAAACACAAGTTGAATGAAGGAATGTTTCTTTTAAATTAGTCCCTCGTCAGTGCTGTACACCGATATACAGGTTCTGAAATCGGGTCCAAACTCGATGCCAAATAGATAGTGGTGAGTCAGTATAACAATTTAGTAATGATTAGGTAACACTGTAATAACAGTATGTGTCCACATTTTGAATTGATTTCATTCATTTCCCACTTATATAACTCTATTTAGGTATTAACATATGTAAAAACAAAAAAGAAATTATTTGATGTCATGAAATTCAAAATCACTACTTTCCTCACTTCTTTGAATACTATCTTAATTTAGAAATGAATGAAATCACTGATACAGTCTCGCATAGGATGAATGACATATGCCCCTAGTGCATCAGTCGATTGTTTATTGAATATTTCATATGAATCAACTAACTTTGCTTTGATTGATGATTTTGTCAGTGAAGTATGTAGATTATTTCTTTATCAAGGAAATAAGATTTAAATTCAGTGGTGGACATAAATTTAACACATAACCATTAGTTTGGTCTTCTTGCTCATTTGGTAAAATACAGCTTTCATGTATTGGAAGACTATGATTTATATCTATTCATGTATAAAGTTTTGTAGTGTTATTAATATTCAGATTATAATTATCATTCTTTGTCATCATATTTACATGAGGCCAGAATTAATTAACAACAGGTTAAGTACTTCCAACAGTCACCTTAATTTTTCAAAATTAATTTTTCGGTCTCTATGACATAAATTCATTAGAAGTGTGTTAAGCTCAATATATTTTCTAACTTTAGCACTACTGGTTCAAACAGTATAATGTTATATCGGGTTCAATGACTGAATTATATTTACTTTCCAATATTCTGAAACAGTTTAGTTTAGTTTATACTGAATAATTAAGAACAGTTGTAATGGAGAAACTTGGTCAAAGGTTTATTCTTAATTAAACACTAATTGGTAATGTGTATTAGTTACCTACAAGTAACTGGTACTCTCAGCTCAGCTTCATAATTAGAAAAGTAGATAACGATAACTATCCTCCCTGCGCTTTTTAATTTATGAATAACTAACCTTGAGCATTTGGAAATTGTCTTCTATGTTGATAAACCTAGTGTCGTCAAGTTTCTTGATATTTTCATTCCTCGCTTAGTGATTTTATTTACAGTGTCAAATGATAAACAAGAAATTAAAATGAACAGAACAAAATAAACAGCAGTGAATGATATAAATACAAGCTTGTAAACTGTAATTCCTTTTTTGTTTTGTTCCATTTCAATAAAATCGCTTCTCACTAGTTATTGTTTACCATATCATTCTGAATTCTTACACTTTTTGCACCAGACCTTACTTAGCTTAACTCTAGACAATTATTTGTGAAATTGAAATAAAAAGAGTATGGTGCATGCTAAGCATTTTGTCTTGTTTTTTATTTGATGTCGTTTTTTGACAATTATTTAGTGAGTCAGGGTCAGTCAACTGTCAAATTAACCATGTACAATGTTAGTTCAGCCAAATGGGCATATTGATACTTCAAAAGTAAATGAAGTCTGACGTACCACAAAATTCGTATTCCACAACTGATGTTTATATATACAGATATATACAAAGTATAGATGAAAATGATTCATTTTATGTAAATTTAGTCTGTTAACAGAAAAACAGATTTTTTTTCCAACCCTTAACTTTTGTCTTTGAATAGAGAAAGGAGAAAAGAGGAAATTATTCTTCATTGTTTGATATAAATTTAACTAAATAAACAGGAAAAAAACCATACTCTCTCCTGATTGACTAATATAGTCAATGATGACTAACCTTAAAGTAATTCCTACTTGTATTTATTTTCTGTAAAATTTTGTTGAACTTTTAAGAGACAGAAATACTCCTTCCGTATCATTCCATTAATGTTTGTGTTTTTTTGTTGTTGAAAATTTGAGTTGATAAAAATCATAAATTTCAGCTAGTAATTGTCTGATTACTATTTACTATCGTTATTATTGTGGAAAATAGTGTACATATCTAGAGAGCAAAAATAGATAAATAAATCGGATTCTAGAAAAAGGAATTTTTTTAGAAACATACTTTATATTAATGAAGATAATTTATTTGGAATGTAAGTTATGGAAAATAGGATGGAGAAACTACTCAGAAAACATTAGTTATTAAAGAAGTTCCTCATTTGAGAATTAAAAGACCGTTGCAAACACAATTTCATTGAAATTTTCTTAAAACTTATCAGTAATACGGTTTTTTGTTCTTACAAAGAATGAGACCAAGAACGTCTATATGTTGGATTTACATGACTGATTAATATTGATGAAACATGAGATAAAAGTTTAATTATTAATGAATTCACTTAGTATTGTTTGTTTGAATCTTCCCATAGATGTGTTAGGACTGCAACTGGTCAGTCTCTAATTGGCATATGTGCATACTGTGCGTATTGCCTCGATATAGCCTTAATTCACAAGCATGGTAAGCAAAGATGGATAGGACGAAACGCGCGTCCTGGATTCCACTGCTAGCCACTATCCATCTTTAATTATTAATGGTTTAACAGTTGATATTACTGAATCAAGCATAATTAAAAATTAACTCTTTAGTTTAAGAGAATATAATCTGAGACAAAAATCATTATATCAATAAGCTATCTTGTATTTTAATAATAACAAGATTGTGAATTGAGTAAGCACTGGGGCAAACTTTCTCCTTTATTTGGTATCTCATGTTTTTAAGTAATCTTATTCTTACATTGTTCAAAATTTCTTGGCCATTATGGAAACAAACTGTAACTGTGATGGAGAAAATGAAATAATTAAACTCAAATGATGATGTTATTTACTTATCAGAGTTGTGAAGAATGGTCAATCTATCTGTTCACCTACATTTCTGAATAAAGTAGTTTATTTAACTTGATGTGGTTAGTTATTCTATTTTAAAAAAGTTATCATAGAGTTCAATAAACTAATTCATGGAATGTATTTGTGTTGTATCCCGATAAGAATAATAAATGGTAACTTTTAGGATCCATTTTTGGACTAATGACTCGTAAAAGCCTTACGAGCATTCTAGACTCCTTATCGGTCCTTGCTTCCAGCCTAGCCTTGTCTGTTAAGTCCAGAACACCAGAAACAGCCTCTGCGATATGAATCATTTATTTCAAACATACTGGCTTTATATACCAACCAGACAAACTGCATCGTACCATAAAATAGGAAACATCATTTGTATAAGATTTAGCCAAGTGTGGTTGTGAATAAAGGAGATAGTAATTGGTAGACAGGGAATAACTCAAGAATGATAAATCGTATAATAATAGTTCATAGGTCAAAGTAAAGCTCATAATAAGAGGGACATGAATATGAATAATTTAGTTGTTTAAAAATTATACGATCATAAATAGTTCTCAAAAGGTACCACTCATAATTCTCTTCAGGATATAAAAAATTTAAAATTCCTAGTTCAATTGGTTAATATTATGTAAAAAAATTACTGTTTTCCCTGAATATTAACGACAAGGTTTTTTACCATATAAATTTATTTTATCTGAATGTCTTTTCATTCCACTCAAGCAGTTAACGATGCTCAAACTAAACAAATAAATGAACTTTTAATTCTAATAGACTTTTTTAAATGGAGAAACATGTGGAATTGTTTGCAAGTGTGGCGAATTTGACAAAGTTGGAAATTTTCATCAGTTAGATGATAGATGAGCTTTTAAAGTAGACCTGTCAGTAATAATTTAATTTTCAAATATTTTTCATCATGAACTGAAATCAACTAGAGAACTGATGAGTACAATAATGAACTGGATAGTTGGGTATTGATAATTCTGATTTACTCAGGAAGAGACCTTAAACACAATACAGAATCACTGACAGAAAGAAATGATGTTACAGACTATACAAATGTAGACATTTTATATTGCTTTTGAAAAAAATGAATTTCACAGTACTTCAAGTAAGTGACATTTCTGAAAATAGTGGTTAATTTAAAGCAATATGGTTGGGTATATATCCATCAAGCACTGCTTTTTTGAAGTGTAAAAGTAGTCGTATGGATAGATGAACAGATTCTAATTCAACAACTGGTCAGTAGCTCATATGACATCAATCCTAGTTCAGCTTCCTTTCACTGTCATTAGTTTTTATGATAAGAATTATGTGGGTTGTGTAAATTGTCAAATTTCATTAAAATCATGAACCTATCAACATCAGGTCACCAATAAAAACCTAAAAGCACTAGATGATGCACTGCTGAAGAGTCCCATACTAGGACGAAACAGCTGTCCAATGCTTTCAGGTTTCCAGTGGTGGTCTAAAATAGATCGGTTCATAATTTCAATACATAAATATTTGAACGGTTTTTGTGGATATTATAGTAATTTTAATAGTTGAGATCATGAGTCAATTGGAGCTAGACCACCATGGAAAACCTGGAAGCACTGAATGGCCGTTTCGTTCTATTGTGGGACTCTTCAGCGGTGCGGATCCACGATTCCGCCTTGCGAGATTCGAACACAGGACTGGAGCTCTAGTGAGAAGCAGTGACCAGTAGGATTCAACCGGGTCTGTTGTGAGATAGTAACTCACTGAATACAATGGTAAACGATTGCTAAGTTTCGTGGATTGGTCGAAGTTAGTTATTAACACCGTTGGATGCCTGCCCATTGGTCTAGAGGTTAAGCGCTCGCGCGCAAGACCGATAGATCCTGGGTTGGGATCGCGCGTGGCGGTATCATGGATGCGCATTGATGACAAGTCCCATACTAGTACGAAACGGATATTCAGTGCTTCCAGGTTTTCCATGGTAGTCTGACTTCAATTGACTAATGATCTCAACTATTAAAACTACATAAATATTTGTTGTTCAAAGGAACTTAAATGCTCTGCTTCTGTTGGTCTTATATATTTGCAAACAATTTATTGTTTACAAATGTAGAAATTATGAAGACTCACTAAAGTGATTTATTGATTTACAACTGATAGATAATGAGTTTATACATGTTTTAAATGAATTCATACCATCAGTATTTAGAACTACAGACGTAGTGTTCATAATTGTAGATTATGAACATGTGCATTTTCTATTTTTTGAGCTATTTTGCCATTAACCTCAATTTATTAAAACATTCAATGAAATTTCACTTATGAAAACTTGTACACTAACAACCTATGCCATTTAGGAGTATCCAATGAACAAACAAGTCATCCTCATCACTTTTGCAATTATTATTAATAAATTAATGAGAAAATTATAATTGCAGAAATCTCTGCGACTAGGCTTTAAATATACCCAAAGTTTTGTTAGTCATTATGCTTCAAACGTTTTTAAGGAAACATAATCAAACATCGGGATTATCGAATATAAATACATGGTTCACTTGTTGACTGTATACTTAACACGTCGTCCTCTTTAATATCATACATTAACTCAGCAGCCAACTATTGTGTAACTACTTGTCCGAATTTAGACGAAAGTTCTTTTACATTATCGTTATTGTTCTGAATTCAGTATTATTCAGACGAAGACAAATGGGAAGTTAACTGCATTTTGAAATTTTTAAAGTGTCTACACTTAATTTTTCTTGTTAACTTCAAAAAGAAAATTTCTAGGCTCAATAGGTTGTAGTAACAAGATGTTCAGTTGTATCAAGTTTTTTTAAGTGAAAAGAAAACACGAAGCCGATAAGTAAAATCATGATTATACGGTTTAATATATAATGTGTCGTGATATTAAAACAGTGAATATCAATAAAATGGGGCCACAATAAACTCCATCACTATTTTCAACATTCACATGTTGACAGGTATACACGAACATGGATACATGCATATTACAAAATAATTTTTTTCTAAAAAAAACTCCGTTGCAAACAATACACGGTACTAAGTAATTGTGACAATAACAATAAAAAATAAAAACAAACTGAATTAGAAAAAAAATATCAAGAAAGGACATGACGAAGAACGATAAAGAAAAGACAAACAGAAAATATGTAAAAAACAACCTGGATGTGAAGTACTGTAGATCGATGTGAACTATGTGTCTATGCATTCTATCAGAGAATGCTGTTGATAAACAAATGAGGATAATTGCACAGCCATAGTGGATCAAAAACAAATCATACTATAGTAGAAACTATTGATGATAACAATGATATTACTAGTTATGATATGAAATAGTAATATCTGTAATAGTATTCAAACTGTATCCAATTTACAAAATATACGTAGAATAAGATACAGACAGATTAAGAATTCTATTTAGAAAAAAAACGTCAGTTCATAAAAAACGACGAATAATTAAGAGTTGATGAGTAGACGAAGAAATAAATCAATAGAGAAAAAAAACATGAAACAAGTCACTATAGAAAAAAATGAATGATCAAAAATAACCGAATAAAGTCACTGTATCAATTAACGTTCTGTTCTCACTATCAATATAGCTGTTGTTTAAATGAAAAATGCAACTATAAACAGTTGAGTTGACCCTTGTTCTTTGTTATTTAAATCGATTGAAAATTGTTATCGGTAACAGAATTTAAACGCGAAGAAATAGAAAATAAAGAAAAGCTTAAGAGAAGGAGGGAAAATTAAGTTTGAAATTAACCGGTCCGTTAAAGAGTATATTTTTTTTATTAAAGTGGTTTAATATAAATCCTCAGTTGTTTTTAATTGGTGGTAAATTTATCATTGAAAAAATATGATTTAAAAAACAAATTCATGGTTAACTGAGCAAACCTAAGACTTGGACGCAAAGCTAACAAATTCATTCGGTCTCAACCACAAAGATTGAACTTGATTATTTTCTTACGTTCTTCATATCGAACTCAACTAATTGTTTATAATTACTTCGATGATTTGAAGCATTCGATTGGCATTGTTGATATTGGACAGGATGAGGATGGTGGTGATGATGATGATGATGATGATGAGTAGAAAACTGTTGTTGCTGTTGTTGTTCATAGTGAATATACCGATGAGGAGGAAGAGAGGGAGTATTTGTTTTATTATTTGAAGTATGAATAGCAGAACTAGTCATGTTATTTATTGCTGTGTATTGAGAATAAGAATTACAATTAATGGGATTATTATTATCATTGCCATTATTATCATTAATTTTTTTAGCTTCGGTATTCAAAGAATAAAGTTGTGAGTATCGACAAAGTATAGGGCTTTCATTAATACTCTTATTTAAATTTTCCGTCGGTATATTGTTAGTATTACTGTGTTGTTCATCTGTGTTGGCCTTAGTAGATTTATCTAGTAATCCTAAAGCAAAATGTCTCTGACAATGACGATGGTGGCAATATGGAGATATTGACGATGAGACAATATTCTGGCGTGGTGCAACATGTGAACTTGTTCTCATTGGAGGTCTTGGAGGTGGTGATTTGGCTTCTTTACGATTTATGTTCTTAGCATTATCTATAAAATTATGATTAAGATTAGGAGTATAATTAACATATGAACGTGATTTACACTCATCAGAATGATTTGAACGTTGTGAGTTATGATTTTGATTTAATATATTCAATTGATGTGATGTGGATTTTGGTATAGAATGAATTGCATGATCTACAATTTTATTCGGTTCATGATTTACCCAATCATTTGGAAGTGTTTCTGATTTTCTCAAGCGACCAGATAAATTTTGAGGTACAGTTGATGTGCGATACGGTAATAAATGTGTCCAATAGGGGATTGGTACACTCGATGTATTACTTGGTGTGGTTTTGTCATTATTATGATTACTAATAGTAGTGATAACTTCTGTTGTGGATGCATTCACGGGATTCGAGCTTGTAGATGTGATAACAATGTCAGTGGAATTTTCTCGATCTCTTACATAGCCACTAAAATTATTTCCATTACTATCATTATTTCGTATCATTTCAGGAATTGGATATATTGATGCATTTACATAAACTGAACGTTTTTGCCCTCCGGATCGACTTCTTCCGGTGGCTATTTGTTCTGAGTTATCGCCTAACCATGGTCGTCTAACCGGGGTAGGTGGTGTATGTGAACAGCAGTAATTTCCAGAAGGAGGTACACACAGTGGTGGAATAGGATATAAATCCTTAGGATCCAAATGTCTATTGTTATTATTTATACATGTCGACATATCAGGTGATTTCATGTAGTTCAACTGATCAATATTTTTCATACAATTTGTAGTTGACGGCGTTGTGCTGTTATAATGTGAAGCATATAAAATTGGCATTTTAAATAAAATGCAAACGATAAGCACAAAATATAAAATTAAATTAGCTTCTTAATTCTCAACAAAGTGAAAAGTAAACATTCGTTTATTGAATGCAGTTCTCGTCTGTATTAGTGTTTTTTATTTTATCACGTCAGTCACGTTTCTCAACCAGTCACAATCATCTCAACTACCGGCAACAATGATTGGTTAGTTAGACTTGCGCTGTTTATTAACAATATCTATGGCCAATATACACTATAAGATGTACAACCACTAAATATGTACACATACACTTAGGCTAGTATACTTTTTAATGTGAAAATTTGTAACATTTACAATGAAATATGGCACACAAGTTTCATTGTACAACAATAGTAAACAAGGAATGAATAAATTTTTATTTATTTATTTATTTAGTAAGAGTAGTGATAGAGAATAAGCTAACATATTTAAAGGTGAGAAAACAAAGAAAGCACATAGATGTTCAATATTCAATAAGACATTTGGTGAATCCATCTAATAATTCAGAAAACAGTAATAATGATGAGTAAGCTAAAACTGATTTAGATAAATATAAAAACTAAACGAAAATATGATCGGCTAATTTACTTATTCAAGGGATCAGTATACATACTTTTGAAAATATTTTCCGTGAATTGAAAGCAAAGCAAAGCTGTCAGTTATTTAAGAATAACAATTAATTACTCAGTTTACGTTAGTCTTTAAAATGTTTCTTTTTAGTAAGATTAGTGAAAGTGGAAAGATTGGGATATTGTTAATAAAAACTAGTTAATGTTACTATATTGCTTGCAAAAAATACTGACTAGAATTTAAAGAAGGTGAAATTAAATAACATGTAGACAAGGTTCAGAAGAGAAAGAAACAATCTGGCTCTCAATAACAGGGAGGTCTTGAGATTAACAAAGGACAAACTCTAAATTCGTGACGTTGGCGCAAACCTCATAAAGCATTTGTTAAAACCGTGTTATAACATGGCCACAATACTGAGGATTAGCTGTATAACTTTAAAGTTTGATATTCCATATTCTTTTGATAAGCCACAAAAATTAATTTGATCCCATTTATTGTTTGGTGTTCGAACATGCCTACTATTGTATGCTTGAATACGGAAGAGGGCAATGGACGTAAATGTGTATTTGAAAAAAAAATCCACAGTCAAGTAAATTACTGCTTTAACTACAAAACACCTAGATAGAACGCTTTTTTGTAGTAAAATGTAATTTTAAGCTGGAATAGTATGGAACCAATAATGATATTTTGTGCAATAACCAATTATTTAAGCATACTGTACAGATTTGTCGCATTTATTGAATCCTGTGAATAATTTGTGGCCTACAAAATCCGTTTGCATTAGTTATTCACTTATTTTGGAAGCATTAAATTCAAGTTTTTCCTGTCGAACTTTTCAGGCTAGGTTCTTCATTTTAACTGGGGTCAAAGACAAGTTCTCTTTTCGGTTTGTTGTGTTCTTAGTATATTTTTTCAGTTACTTTCAGCAGCGTTGCAAATGTAATTTACACCTATTAGTAATTGGCCAAGTTTATTTTTCTTCAATATCATAAATCAATCATTTCATTAAGAGTTAACTTTTAGAAAAGTTGGGAACAATTCAATGAAGCCGAAATCAGGAGTACTTTACCGTTTCATCAATAAATATTAGCTAAGTACTTTGAATAAACTCATCAGGAAAAATTTGAAGGTTTTGTCAACTTATATTCAACTTGTATGTGTTTTTGAAAAGTGTCTTTAAAAAACTCGTCTACATCTGACAGGATAAAAAAATATTTTTGTGACACTGTAAACGATCTATTAGATCCATAACAAGAAAAGAAACGCTAACTTAATGTGAGTGTAAAGCTTATAGTAAGTTTACGACCTACGTAGCTTACACTTTGTTTTGAAACACTGAAAAAATATATTTAATTACTTCAGAGTATCATCATCCATCTTTGGATGACAAGCATCATTACTATGCGAAACCTCAACATTAGTCGATGGATATTACATAAAACCCAATTCGCCAAACAAAGAAACTTCTCCTAGACTTAAATAAAAACCATGAACCATTCACAACTATCCTTAAGAACTGTTATATTCAACAAGCAAATACAAAGCTGACAACTATACGTTTATTTTCAAGAGGACACAACTACAAATGAATTGATTCTCTGAGCAATAAAAATTTATTTTTAGAGTTGTCTAGATAAGATTGTTCTAATGTACCATCTGGACTATGTCAAAACAAATATCTTCCATCGTGAAAAAATTAAAGTACCTTATTATTTAAATAAATCTAAGTAATGATAACAACAGTAACAACCAAATTTGGAACATTTTTTTCTTCAATCAACCTCTAATATATACGATCTGCTTCACTAAAAATAGATATGATTTATGTTCAATAGAACTATAAACATTAAAGTACATTAGTGGGTATTGGAAGAAAGAAAAACTTAATCTACATTATGTATGTTTATCTTATCAGTAGATTTTAAACAAAGCGATAAGTATGTAATACACTTAAACACTATTGGAAAGTGTAATATTAATATTAATAGAAATGGCAAAAAGTGTTTACTAATACGCTATTGACAAAAAAAAATAATCACAGTCGCTAAAATACCTTGGATCATTTGAATGAATTTCATTGGTAATTTTGATTATTACCTTGAAGAGGTCCAAACAAGTTTGCTGGACGAAACATCGTTATTTAAATTTCAATCGCTGAGAATGTTCCAAATATAATTTTCACATATAATGACTTCTCTATACTCGACGCCCAATTTATGTCAAACTATTAGTTTTAATTTTGAAGAATATTCGGCTACGGCTGGACAACTGAAAATTAGCAAATAGCTGGGCCTTATCTGTACCCACCCTGTTTACACCAGCCGTAGCCTATTTCCTACAAAAAATTATTTCCAATGTTTAACGTCACAACTATGTATTTAACTTTACGCATGCTGCATACACTTCCACAATCGAAATTTTTCATTTGTACTATTAGCTTTCAGTAAACAAAACGAATAACATGTCCTTGTTGGTACACTAAAAAGCTTTGAATGATAATAACATAATAGTACATTCACACAAATTCACTCCTTTTCATCTTTCACATCTTACTGATTCATATTTTCTTATTAAACAGAAATCAACATCTGGATATGATTGTATAAGCTTATAGAGTAGATTAGTTTAACCTCAGATATACCTTTTGATAACCATTACTTTGATTATTACTCTGAACAAGTACAGATAAGGTTGTTGGGACAAATGCTAGGATTACTTAAATTTCAATCGCTCAGACTGTTTTAAATATAACTTTTCCATAAAATGTTTCCAATTTAATCGGAGCTCAATTATTCGTTCAAATATTGACAAATATTCCTACATACATCCAATTCTTGATCAATCCGATCTTTCCAGGTCAAATGATCGGAGCGGTACATCCCCTATTAATGAGCGATAGTGTGAACGGTTTCAAATCTAATGAGTAATGGTTTTAATTTGTGAAAATAAAGAAAACAAAGGTTTAGAAGGGTTAGTGACAAATATTATACAAGTTTGTTCAGTCATGACAAATGTTCAATAGCCCAACAGTTAATGATAAACTGTCTACAAATCTAATTAAACCTTGCAAACCATCTATTGAAACAAAAATAGTTCACCCCTTACTCCGCTTAATTTACTTTTATTCATTGTGAGTGGATGTTTCACAGTTACATCGGATCAGGAATCTTAACCCGGTTATTATAATGCACAAGTAATTTAAACATTAAGAAATTGCAACAAATTCTATTTTAAGTGTTCATGTCACAGCATACTTACTTAATTACGTACGCCTGTCATCCCTCGTCGAGGAGCGTAGGCCGCCCTTCAGGATCATATCAGCACAAGATTATATAAATTTGTTACACATCAATCCACAGATAACTGAATCCGTAATATTCAGGTCAAGCGTTGTACATAATATTTCAGAGTAAATTAAGGTGTGATGGTTCGTTTGTTATACAATTGTTATCAATTCGCGATGAAAACGAATACCAATACCAAATTTTCAACAAAACCACTATGAGTACGTTTAACATACCCCTATGCCAGGAATTTATAAAACACTTTATGGCACAAGTACCCTAATCTTTCCAATTACTGCTTATACTCTTACTGCCTCTACCACTATGGGATTTAAATCGACAACTGCATGTCTGTGCTAATGTGATATGGCAACTTGAACTGATGTACGTACGTATGAAGTTCTACGTTGCCACTGACTGACTTGTGGCACAAGTACGAATGGAATACATTTTATCGAATAATTTACGAGGTTTAATGTTGTATTAAGTAATAAATATTATCAATGATAACTGAATATCAGACAAACGAGACATGAAAAACCATTGGAAACTTATAACACTAACTGGTGATAACCAACTACTAAGTTCTCTAGTCCCAGAGCATATTTAACAAATCAAACTTAGATTAATGATAGATGATCGACCAAACTATTTTGTATGGGTGGATTAGATATGGTATTCCGATTGTTGGAGTAAGTACTTACCATTAAAATGTTGTAATACATGTAACTATAAATAAAACAAAATTGTTCCCTATTTTCTTGAATCTTTTATGATAAAAATGTTTATACTAAGTGCAAATAATTAATGAGATATTATTGATAAGCAAAACAAAGAGAACTAGTTATGTAGCTATAAACTAAAAAATAGAAGAGAGAAATATGTACAATGTAAACTGTATTTATAAATAGATAGGTCGACATTTAAGATCCAAATTAAAATCAGTAAATATATTGATATTAAAACGGTCTATCTGAAATCTTGTTTAAAACAGAGGTTTCATATTAAAATGAGGAATTTATGCCCGATTAAAAGTCGTAAATGTTTAATGTAGATGACTGAAATTGTTAGTCAAGTAAATCGGTTGAACAGTATTCACTCTTAGTTTGCATGACTCTTACAAGTGATCATACGACCTAGAGTTTTTATGTTTTCTACAATATAAAACAAAACCGAATAAACCCTCAAGGTCAGCAAACCAATAGAATGTTCAACCAAATAGCCCATCCCAAGAAGATAGCTTCTAAACTTAGTCATCCTTTTTTACTTCGGCCATCGTCGCCATATAAAGTGAAATAGTTACAAAAGTCAATACTGCCTAGTGGCGAAAAAAACACAAAACATTCTGGAATAAAGTAGGAGAATCGAAGTCTGCTTCAACTGTTATAATGTGAGTCTGAATTATAACAAACTATGGCTGCGAACAAGAAACATATATTCATTTACATGTCGAATAGATTTTTTTCAATTCGGTAAACCATCAGAATGTAACAATAATAAAAACGAACTATATGAGGCTGTATAAATTAATTAAACTGTCAATATAAAAATGAATGAATTAATTCCATTGGTTGGCGCCTAAAATTAATTTCTCTTCAGAAAGAAAACAATGTCTAAATGACTATCGAGAACATGAGTTTGCTGTACAGATGGTCTAGTTTAAGAGTATTATAAATGATATATGCGAGTCTAACGCAAAAAGATGTCATTGATATAGGGAAAAAATTAATACAGACACAGACATGGAAAAAAGTCCAATGGACAACACTATCACTTAAGTATTATATATATATATATATATATATATATCACCTATAATGGGAAATGAGGAAAAAAGACAAAGAAAGAGAAGCTTTATCCATTATCTGCTATCATGTATGAGTCATACTAATCCGTAACTTGTGTTTTAGAAATAAAACGAAGGTACTAAGCATAAAATGCAATATTTACTGAATGAAATCAGTGCTGAAATGCAAAGAATATGGTACCAGATGGGACAAAGATTGTTTTTATCATAGCAGTCGACTTACAGATAATAAAGTAAATCTGTTAAAATCAATCCTGACTAATACTCATCAGAGAATATCATCTTTTATGAATGACAAAAAAGCCAAACTCAACATTTAAGATTCCCAACTATTTAAAAAAAACTTTGAAAGTGTCCTCGCCCAAACTTTTTATTTTACTGATTGACATGACAAAAACTCAGTAAATAAGTCATAATTAGTGTGATTTTATTCTGGAAGATCAATTCTACCTAGAATAATGTCATTTAAATAAAGTCGAAAGATAATATTTAAAAACGTCACGTAACATCCTCCCGTCAACTATCTATGTTATACGTACAAAATTTTTTGAATTTCTTTTTGGTATATAACCTACTGATGGTTGAATTGCAAGATATCAAGAAGAATATTCGGCAGTATGGGGTTTTAAGAACTGTTGAACTTCGTTAAAATCATGAACCGACTGTATCGTTTAACAGTCTCCAAAACAATAAACTGTCAATTATCATGTGCTCACTAATGATTAGTTTCGAGAAGAAAGTTCCGGAGTCCGAATGAGAAGCCGTAACCAGTGAGGCTGATTCGTGTCGCGTGTGAGGCAATTACCCACCGAAGATGATCATGCAACACCATGGACTGATTGAATTTAGACCAATATAAATCATGCTTCTGAAGTATTATTTCATTATTCAATGGTTTTCGACAATCATTAATTCCTAATAAAAGCTACAAACGCACAGACTGAATAAATGTAAGAAGGTAAACAAAAAGAACAACTGATGATTATTCACTTCTGCTAATCATAACATATTTCAAAAATAACTTACAAATATCGTTTTTGATAGGGTACTGACTGAATATTTGAGGGAAATTTTAGATTTACTTAAAGCTGAATATAAGTCCTGTAAATGAGTATTAAAAAGCAAGATACTTTATTACTTAATTCAATTGTCATATAGTGTATAAACTGCATGTTGATGTAGTGTTATTGATCTTACGGCAGAAGTACTAATCTAAACTCTAGATGTTTATCTAGTTGGATTCATGAACTGTTGTCATTATTACACGCTAGATGAAAAATCTAGATCAAGTGATATATTTGACACTAAAGGCGAGTTTGTTAACTATATGTGATGATGGCGAATAATTTATATATATATATATATATATATATATATAAAGACTAGTGTTTGATTACTGCAACAGATTATATCCATCAATATTTGTATGAAGCTGGTTTAGAATCCTTTTAAAAAAATCAACAAATTAACCTCTTGTTCAGCTGATTGGAAAATATACCGAGCTCGCTTTGAAAAGAAAGGCTCAAAGAAATAAAACGGCGAAATCCGGAAAAAATAACCCAATACTCATTCTTATTGAAAGGAACAAATATATTTAGTCCTATGAATCCGATAATTAAGTCAATTAGTAGTTTACACAATTCAGTGGTCACATGTCACCAAATATTGCTAACTGTTATTTCTACTGCTCTTCAATGACAAATAACAAATTTATATGCAAACGACAAGGTTTGTTTTCGAGAATTTTCGATTATATAAATAAAGAGTACTTTAAAAATATATAACCATTTTTCCTCCGAAACTAACACTCTAAACAATACTAATTCATTTGTAAACATTCTGCAATCTTATTAGCATTAAGAAAGAAATAGAATAAGATTTGGTTAATTCCATGTCACATATTGACCCGACTACATAAACAGCACTAAATATTTATGATTATAGTTGACTAAAATAGAGATAAGCAGGGAAGATAGTAATAAGACGGCATTCGAGACACAAGCATGGTTCATATATTCATCACAGTGAATTAATTTGCATTCTATCATTCTCAAATAACATAACCTTTGCTAATAGCTGAATATACACTAGTGAAACGGAATAAAACAACACATATACTACTATTATTATATATTGTACAATAATAACTTAAACATGTATATAGGCAGTTGATGGAACGCACTAAGTGTTTGAATAATGAACATTTCCTAACAGTCTGGAGAGAAAAAGAAGCACATAGTCAGTTATTAAATAGACGCAAATCGATGACAAACTAATTTACATATAAAATACATAAAAGACTGAGTTTTACTCATCAAGATACACTATTTGATATTCAGAAAAATAGTTGTCACTTTCTTATTGTTTCAGCTTAATAGATAATGAAGTTGTGAAAACAAGGCATAAACAGTAGTAGAATCAGTAACGCCATGGCTAAAATGATTTAACTTCGGTATTTTGTAAACATTAGTTTGCATCATGAACGGAGATTAGCTGGAGAACAAATGGATACGAAAGAGAACTGCACGAATATATTGTCTTAGTGTAGGAGTTCTCAACACTGGCAACCCTGAATGAGATCGAATTCGGTAACATCCAACCCTGGAGTAAGTATAATTAACTTTTGGTTTTGTTGAGTTCTCTAAACTATATGGTCCAGGTGCAGAGCTTTTATCGTCGTCCTGAACAACATTACCAGTGTTTGATGCAAACACACTTCTACATGAAAATTTAATAAAATTCAAAGAGCAAGGGAAATCTGTTTCACCATACTTTATGTGTATTGAGCAGCTACGATTAAACACGATGAGATCGATAATCTCTAAGTCTTAACTTAAAAACAGATTTTGTCATAAATTGATGTTTATTAGAATTATTAATTTACTTCTAACAGCTGGTATTGAATAAAAAGAACGTTTATGAGAGAAAATAAGAATTTATTACATGAAGGTTGATCACAATCAGTCATTATTAACACGCCTTCACTTTACTAATTCATTTGACTAACGCCAAAAAACGGAACCGAATATTATGTATCTATGCCACCTATCTGATGTTTATGTAGTCAAACTCTCAGGCAATCTTACTTTATATAACAAGTATTCAAGTCAATAATTAATTCCATGGTATAGAAAAGGTATGTAAGTTATTATCATGTGCCTCATAGGAAACGTTATAGAGAAGAAAAATCTAGAGAAATGAAGCGCATTAAAAAATCCCGAAAAAAAAACCTTTTATTATTTTAGGGTTTATACGTCTATATCAATTCGGAGTGTAAACATTTAAACAATGAATACTATAATCTACGCATTAAATAATTTTAGAAAGAAGTCTAATGAAATTTAATTGATACTATGCAGAAGCAGTTTAATAGTTTCTTTTACAAGATAAGATATGTAATATTGTTTTTTTTTACACTTCACTGTTTCTTTATACACCTTTATACGCCTTTATACACCATCACACAACAAACGTGAGCAACTGAAAAAATCCAATCTAATAATCCGATAAGTAATAGACACTAAAATGTATCAAGCAATACTTTTATCTTAATATGAGACTGGTTAACGATGTGTATTATAAAACCAAGTTTTGATTGAACTCCCAGAGCGTGTAATAAGAGTGAAACATTTAGAACAGTATAAGTTCGACAATATTTGTTAGAACAAAATAATACGAATTACTCAGTGAAATAATCTATAAAAACGTTTTCGATTTGAAAAAAGCATTCATCGTTGAATGAAATCTGTTGAAAAACTACTGAAGACTGGTATAGTATTGATTAGTAAGGATGTCCTAGTAAGGTCTCCGATACTCGTTGATAAGGGATAGAGAACTTGGACGAAACAATAGTTCGGAAACCCTGGTACTTGATAGTTTTACAGCTAACAGAAAGTCGTATCACGGATAAAAAAAATGTTTAGGTGTTATTTTCAGATGAGGTAATAGTATATAACTTGAAGAGATTATTCGTATTGAAGAAAACCAAATGTATATTTATTCATAAGGTTACGAAGAAACAACTGTTGTGTAGGACTAAAACAATACTACTGCGCAAACTAAACACTTGTAGGTAAAACTGGATTTCTATCATTCGTTACTTCATCTTTCTATGAAGGACCGTGAACAGTAGAGTCCAACTGCGCACAAGACTAAGACAAGCATCGCTAGTAGTGCAATATCGCAAGCTGACTAAAGTTGGGAATATGAACCAATGAATGTCAAGTCAGTTATCTACAAGCAACACGCTTGCTGTGAAGTCTAAAAGTTTTTGATTTGATCCTTAAGTACGCTGTGATTGTATATTGCTAAGATTACTAAGATGAAGTTGTCCAATCCTTTCTGATTTCTCTATGGTTGTCAAATTCAAGTCAATACGTGACACAAACTATTAAACTACAACGTAGATTCGTTCATGTCAGCTTCATTTTATTAATACTGTTAATATCTTATCGGACAAGTGATTTTCAAAATGAAATGAATACCGTTTAATTAAGTATAGAAAATATCAAAACAAATCTAGGTCAATACATAAAAACAACTATTCGTTAGATATAATTTATGATAAATAGATGAAAAACAAAATCGAAAAGTTTATCTAACTACCATAATTCCTTGTAAACAAAATAGATGTAGCTATTCTGACTAGAACTTTATCTATCGTAAAAAAAAGTAGATACGGACCATTGACATTGATTTGATTTTCATTTCAAACAACCTATTAAATAATGTATCAGTATTTTAATGTTGTCCCTAAGTACAATATTTTATGATTTAGCTATTCTGTTTTTGTTGTATAAACATTCAACCAAATGCTTATTTTATCTACTTTAACTATCATTTCAACATTCAGTCAATATATTCTTTTCCAGTTAACATTAAACACTTTAAAAATGCACCCAGATAAACATCCAGTCAACAGAATAGTAGCATACATTGTATTTCATGAGTAAATGAAAAATAATAAGTGGTTATCATAGCTATCAGAAATCGGTGAATCAGATTAGTTAAAGTAATATGTAGTAGTTGAATTTGTAAGGGAATACCTCGTTTTTGATATTTATTTGTTGACGTTTCTGCTAATCATAAAGAATGGAAATAAATTCGTAGCATAATAGGTACAAGGTGAGGATATTAATACTAATTAACTATATAGTTAAAGACATCGTCTAACATCATTAAATAATGCCTTAACTGCTTATATGTACCTCGAATCGGTTATTTGCATCATGGACTCCAAATCTTGGTGAAAACACAAGTTTCTAGTGAAAGCCAAGCCTCAACTCTGAACATTATAAGTTGGATAGAAAAAAAGATCGATTCCTGCTATCTGTGACCTATAATTTAATTTCATAAACAAAACCAATTACCGTTTCCCAAGATTCAATTCCAAAGACTGATGATATGTGATGAAAAATAAAATACATGTGAATGATATAATTTGAAAATTAATGGAATATTGTAGTTCCTGTTAAATACGAAAGAAAACAAAACACTTAGAATGGAGAAGTATGAAACGTTTTACATTAAAATAAGGAATTCATAAAATTCAAGTTAAATGAACAAAAAAAGTTGAATACACCATAACGGTACATCGTTTACCATTCAAGTTGGTTTACACATTGTTAAACAGTAGGTAAAATTATGACCCCGAGGCATCGATGTCATAAATGGATGTTTTATCATTGCATGAAAGAACGCACAGAACGGTAGGAATCGCATTATTTATCCCATAGATATTATGATTATTTATCAACCAGCACGAATATTTTAAAGTTGGTGTCCATCAAGGACTGATATAATCAAAAGAACTAATCAAACAGTCCTCTAAACAATCGTCTCATGTCAATTTGAGGCATCTCAGGGGCGTGCACCCACAATCTTATGAGAAAACGAACTCAGTGAATTCTGCTACCATGACCAGCTCATTATTTTTAAGCTACCAAGTCGGAATCCAATGATTTACATCTCCAAGTTTAGTATGTATATGATATCATGCGACCATCATTCAACCTCATCAGTAATAAATATTTTATTTCTGACTCCGTAGATCACGCAATATCTTAAAAAAACTTCAAGAAATAAGTCTACAACAAGTCACAAGTGTGCACATTATTAAAACGTAGCTTGTGTAGATTGCTCGATTGAAACTTAGCTTATTTCACAGCCTGATGCTTCGTAGAGAATAACTGTGTCACAGTTACTACACAAAAAAAGCAATAATTAGATAGCAATATGTAAACTTAAATATATTCTATGTAACTCGTATAATGTACTTAGATTGAAAAGACTGCACTGCAAATTACTTAGTGAATGCACTAACTTAATGTACATACCATGTAATTCTATGTAAATAGAAAAGTTTTTCATTTATGCACTAACTGATTGAATTAATAGTATTAACATAATATTTTTGTATAATTCTAGAATGGATTATACAAAATGAAAATGGATACGTAAGTAAGATAAAATCACTTTGTTTATTTCATATTTATTCCAAGTTTACTAGACAGATAAAATACCACAGGAAACCTAGATTAAGATCGGTTAGTTCAAGTCTAAAGTAATTTTGTAAAATCCGTAAAAATAAGAAAACAATTACCTATTTAATACCAAAAGGATTTTTAATATTGATGTCTTCCAGTTGTGAAGTAAAAGATGCTTGACTTTCTTCGTTTAGTAAATATGTGACTAAATCATTCATGTTGTACACTGCATTGGTTGGTTAAACTCACGTAGTATTTAATTGCTACCTGTTAGTTTACTAAAGGTGATGAAGCTTCTAAAATAACTGATCATGTTGCTTCACTGTCGATTATAAGAAAAGGTTTCGGAGTCATTAAGTTCAGAAGCAAATGAAAAATACGTCTTGAATATTTTAATTACTTATTTATTTCTTTGAACAGATAAATATTGGTACAAGGGGGCACCAGATATATATGCGCCACACAAAAAATGTCATTTCATTTAATTGTGTGAGGGCTATAATACTACCCGGGTGCCCAGATCGAAGCAGGTGGTTTTCATAAGGGGCCACACTCGGAGTCTCTGACCTAAAGGCCTAATCCACAAGGGAGTGGAGCATCGTTAGGAGATGCAGTCCCATGTTAGCCGGTGACCGATGATTGATTCATACGCCATTTGTTACCTCAGGGTACTGGAGCCCATGTGTACCATTGGTTTGCAATCAGGGTTTTTCAACTCCCCTAGGTGGACCCTACGTGTCCACCAACCCGGTTACAGAGCCGGACATTTGCTTTTCGTCCTCTCGACGTCGTACACAACACCCCCGCCACGAGAAGGCAGTGAGTAGGACTTCCTTGGCAGAGGCTGTATACGCGTGGCCGTGTGAGAGAGTTTCGAGAGACAGGGCGGCCCCTCCCCGCCCTCGGCCGTACCAGGGCATTTGAGGGCCTTAGATTGAAATTTTTAACATTTTCATTCAAGGCGTCTGAGGATAATTTTGTTCTCGTCGGAGTCTTCACTCAATAAAGTTTTACTGTCTGTTTACGTTTAGACAATCAACGGATTCATTGGCGGAACATTGTTCTTCATAAAATCTGTACACACCTAGAAAACAGTAATACAGTTAAACGGAAGTGATAAAAAGGAATCTCGTTGACGTTTGCAATCACCTTACAAAATATCTATTCACAGGTCTTTATACTTAATTATAAGTCCAACTGGACCACTATTTTTTTCACAGTACGCAATTGACGACACTGTCTTTACTCACAACAAGAGCTTATCTATATTACTGAGATAAATATCCAAAGTAAAGTGAGGTGAATAAAATTTATCTCAAATATAAGACTTTACATTACATAAAAAGACTGATGTTTAAGTAAATCTGAAATTAATATCAACCATATAGTCATTTAAATATTTAGCTAAATGCATACCTACAGATATACAATTTGTTACATAATATAAACAAACTATACTTAGAAGGAAAAATGGCGAAGAAACATTACGCAATTTTGTTTGTTTGTTACTTAGATTTTTCACCAAAAATATTAGGAGATAAATGATAAAACAAAAACCAAGTTGAAAATATCGTTTATCTACAACGTTTATTATATGTAGAATTCAGCAAATGACCGATAGTGGAAGTGAGTGATCGACATAGTAATCTGTTTGAATTGTATGACACTTTTGCAGCATTTGTCAGTATACTGACTAGTCCAGTAATCAAAACATAGCATATCATATTGAAATGTATTATTAGTTACATAGAAACGTCCAACAACAAAAATTCGTCTATAACGGTCCTGTTATTATTGAACATACACAAGTTGGCTGCAAAGTCAACTTGTGAAGCATCTGAAGTGATTAAAATGTCTGTGTCTGAAAAGAGAAAGGCTTCCTGTACCAATGATGTAGAGAGTAATTAAAACATAGTAAAGTAAATGACAGTTGATAGATGCGTTTAATGATAGCAACACTTTACCAACAGTCAAAATAGGAACTAAGAGCAAGAAATTATGGAAGCTGTTGTGCTTAAACAAAGATTCAACGAATAAACGTTAACAGCAACACCGTTGGATACCGGCTCAGTGATCTGGAGGTTAAGGGTTCGCGCGCGGGACCGATAGGTCCTGGGTTCGAATCTCGCGGGGTGGGATCGTGTATGCGCACTGCTGAAGAGTCCCACAATAGGACGAAACGACCTTCTAGTGCTTCCAGGTTTTCCATGGTGGTCTAGCTTCAATTGACTCATGATTTCAACTAGAAAATTACTAAAATCTCCACAAAACCACCTTTTGATAATAAACGTTACACTAGGGTTTCAGAAACTATTAGAAATAGAACTGTTTACTGTATATACACAAGTAGTATAAGGCAACACGCAAAAATGAGTTGAACGAGATGAGAATAGACCGAAAACGCAAACGAACTTAACAGGTACAAAAAAATTCAAATCTGAATAAATCAAAAAGTTCTAAATGTTCAACAACTGTATGTCAGAAGTGTTTTGAATATTAATAATTGACGACAAAACAAATACGTTTGTTTTTTTCTTCGCACAATAAATGCTAAATACCTCGTCGTGAATTAACTTTCGATAACTATGTTATTATAATCTTTCTAATTCGGTTTTAATGATTTTTCCCTAGCATTCTATCACGATAATGTATAAATTATAGACGGTATATTAATACTAAGTTATGATGTTTTTCCCATGTAGATAGTTGATATACAATAATGTTAACGTGTTTGAGATGGAAAATAAATAAGATATTTAGCAAAATCCTGAATCGGATTTAAACAACTATTTCACACGTAATTAAAGTAATGGATTACGTCCTTCAAAAGAGAATGAAGACCAATGAAGAAAACTTCTTTGATGATAACATTTACTGCTTCTATGGACACATATATCTAATAAAAAAACTATCAATATGAATAGAAAGCTTTAGTGAATGATATAGTCGAAAATGGGATTTTCCTTCACTGAATTATTATTACTCCTTGTTTCCCATATACAAACTGAAATTATCAAAGCAAAGATGGATGGTGGCTAGCAGTGTTATCCAAGGCGCGCGTTTCGGGCTATTTAGGACTCATCATGCCAATAAGAGACTGATCAATTAAAGTCCTAAACATCAATGGAATGATTCAAACAAACATTGCAAAAATAAGTTGAAATTATATAAGCATGGAATTGAAAAAAAAACTGTCGTGTAAAATTTATGCTGATATGAAGTGACAAAGAGATAACTTACACAAAGTAATATAGAACTGATAAGTTATGAAGTTATGTATCTACGAAACAAAAAGTGGTTCATTTTCTAGCGTTATCATTAAGTAAATATGTAGTTTATTAAAGAAATGACGACATTTCACGTAGTTAAGGCTTTATTAGATCTAAAAACACAAATCAACAAGAAAGATTCGAGAAACCTTATTTGTTTTAGGAAACCGATAACTTATTTATGAAACACATTTTTTTGAGAAAAACACATTTAAATCGATATGTATGTTGTGGCTTCACAATGTTTACTGAGAAAATGACACTAAATTGAGTATGCACAATTTCATGTTAGTCTCTATTCATAGGAGTAATTTGTAAATCACTACAAAAATAACATACCTAGAAAGTCGAAAAGCGACAGTCAAAAAAAGTAGTTCAGAAGCCATCCTAAAAAGAGATAAGTGAATTAACTATTCATTGATAAGGTAGGATAGCTTCCTTTTTTATTCAAAAATCAACGTGCAGTTGCCAAAGTCTCAAATCAATAATGAATACATAACTATGTTCATACAACTTATGAAAATTTATCTGTGGTATATACTAATTCAATCCAATAAATGATTGGAACATTATTCACACAGCCTATTTAACAGAGGAATTACGAATTTACTGCAATCTATGTACCGATCGCATTTTATTTAAACCAGATTCCATGATCGATTCTGAAATCTATCAGGTGTTTTTACCATGTCTTTATAATTTTCATGACTTTAAAGCAATTATTCCTTTTGATAAATTTCGATAGTGTAATAAGAAGATGAAGATTATCAGAACTATGTGATATATCAGCGCAATACATTTCGAACAATCTGATCACACATATACTTGTTAAGAACATTTATATATAAAAATAAAAGGTCAACTAGACTGGAAATGGGGGATAAGAGGAGATAAGGATAATAATAATAATAATGTGGAAACAAATTGAAACTTAATCACTCTGGATAATAAGCTAATATTACCAGGGTTGGTTTAAGGCGAGAACAAACTGCTTTTGAATACACAAAGGTGGCTTAAATTTTCGTACGGCTAAGGCTTCAATAAACTTTAGTATACGCCCTTTTACACTTTTATACAACACCACAAAAGCCGAATTAAGATCAATCTTATGGCTTGTTTCGATTATATGTTTGGCAATAGAGGATGACAAATGTTTATCCTCTACTCTTATCAGGTCATTTGATTCTATTTGTTTTTGCAACCATTTCGGTACATGTTCACACACCCTAATTTTCAGATCACGATTGCTTTTCCTTATGTATGTGTGACCACATACAGATTTAAATTGGTAAACGCAGTGGGATGTGACACAATCGTTTTCATGTCTTTTAGGTTTTGGATGAAGCATGAACCTTCTTCTCTCATTGATGATGAACTTTGCTGCACAATACGTTTTATTAATGACTGATATAAGCCTTTGTTTCAATAAAAGGCAATTTGAATACCTCTAAATGGTAAGGTGATGTAGACAGACTTTTTTTCACCAGGGCTACACTCTAGTTGAATTTTTATTTATACATATAAATGTTCTTAACAAGTATATTACGTGTGATCAGATTGTTCGAAATGTATTGCACTGATATATCACATAGTTCTGATAATCTTCGTCTTCTTATTACATCATTGAGACTTCATAACTTTGTTAAGGACTCAGTGTACTTTTGAATTAAATAGTAGCAAACAGATACCTTGAAATAGAGCAAATTAGTTAACATTTAATTAATATAACAAAAACTACTAATATTCAGGAAATCAACGTTAACTACTTATAATCTGTCAGTAGCTAAAGAATTTTTAAAAATATTCGAGGATTTGAAACCGACATAGAGCATTAGTTTTGTGCACTCGACAATATCATACGATAAACTACAAAAACATCCAGAAAACTATCAGCTTCCAAGTATACTTTATAGATTAAATCAACCTTATTCGTTGGATAGGCTTTAATGTCAATAAATAAATGATACCAACAATGTGCAGCGGAATTTAAAAAATATGACTGAAAAAAAACGCTACGATTGAAAGAATGAAATTGTTCATTGAAACATTGAATTTAATTGACAATGTGAAAACTTTCTTGATACAATAGTCTAAAACTCCCAGCGTACGGATTATGCAGTTAATTTCATTTTCTATTTCATATTGACAACAAGGAGCACAAGTCAGATGTTTGATAAACTAATGTAACATGGTGATTAAAGATATAACAATATGAAAATCTGCACCGCAAAAAGGCACCATCATTTTACGAAATAAACTTGAAAAAATAACTATTTGAATTTTCTCCAACAATACAACTACAGTATTATGTTTATTATGAGAAAATTTGGAATCAGAATAATGCAACTAAGCGAAAATTACTACTAAAAAGGTTTCGTTTCACTATTCTCAGTGCACAAGTAATGACAAATAAAACAAGTGATCAATTAATTAACTGACTTAATTTCATACCAACAATGAGACACAAACACGAACACATTATTAAAAGATATTATTTATTTGTGGTGACAAATCATTAATTACTAAGCCATCATACTGGAATCATTACAGTATATCAAAGTCTAAAAGATGAATGATTCAACAAAATAAAACTCATAACCTCACCTTTCAGATTACCATCAACAAATCAATGGTAAAATGAAAAAAGACCACAAGTGACAACGAAATGACAGCTGAAAATGGTCGATAATTAAAAGTATTTTGTGATTTTATGGGTTAAAGATAAGAAAAAGAACAAACAGTGTGATAAGTAAATCAGAATCTATCGAGATTACTATTATAAATCAACACATGTTTGAACAAGTATCTATAAGAGTCTGAAATAAGGATAAACAAAATTGAATTTTCGCTTTCAAAAAATACAGGTCATTTCGGTTTTACAATGCTAGCAATCAATAAAGTAGTGAATAAGATAGTAACTGAAGAAAAAGATGCTGTTTGTTGAAATATGCTATAGAGCCTCCATATGACTTCCATTAGTGAACTATGGTGAAATCTGTTAATTTATACGTTAATAATTTAAAGGAATTGATAAATTACTTCTTAAGTCATAAACGAATATATTGTAAATATTTGATGGAATGAGTAGATCATACAAAAAATCAGTTTAGTTAATTTGGATAATCTTTATCAGTAGGCAATCATCTATCATTCATTTAGAAGTAGTTGACAAACACAACTAGTTTGGAAAACAGACTATTTGTCTTGGATCGAAACACTACCTACGTGTAAACAGTAAGACAGATATGGGTCTTGGGTTCAGCTTACGTTAATCAAGTATCATTAATTTTAAAGCGATTCAATATATCTAAATAATATGTACAGTAGGGTGAGATGTGTAATGCACACTGACTGCTGAGTGAATCATTGCATTATACACTAAATCTTACAATTTGTATAATTCTGTAAAGAATAGATTATATACTAATGTTATCATCAAATATTACTCAAGTCACTGATAAATAAAACACTTATGAGTAAAATATATTATAAATTGCTTTCTGTTTCTCGTAACTTACTATAAGCGTATCGACACTACTACATTATGCCACGAATATCGATAGCATAGATAAAATTCTCACCGGTTCTCAAAGTTACCAGTCAGAACTTCAGGAAGACGAGATAAGTAATAACCAAATAGCCGAATGCAGTTGTTTATTTACTCTGAGGAAGTGGCTTACATTAAGTTACGAAACGTCAGAAATACAATTTTTCTACTCATTAGGATATAACATAAGTATATTTATTATTAACTCCCTATCCAATGCTCAATTTATTTGAAACTATCAAGCCTAACCTTGATCTGATAAATGTATATCAAGAATAAATATATACATACCGAATACCCAGAGAATGGTCTTTCGAGTTTCACATTTTCACGTATACACCCATTTTGTACAATTCAGTTAAGCGGAAGCAGGTAAAATGATAGCATTAGTAAAGTATAGTAAAATATATTAGCATTTCATAAACAAACCCTGATATCCAAGCTAAAATAAACATATATCCCATTTAATGAGTGCTAAGTCACTTTAACATCTCAGTTTAAAATACAACTCAATAATAAAAACAAATGAATTGTACTAATGAATCCACAGTTTAAGAATCAATAATTCTGACACAGCAGATAGAAAAAATGACAGAAACATTGAAGGAATAAAGTTAATGGACATTTAGTAAAACCTTTGGATATGATACGCTTTATATTATAAAAACTCTAATAACATTCAATTTATCTCATATTTTGTATAGAAAAAAACGTTTCACTTAACAGACATGGATTTCGACACTGATCGATTGCTCTGTATTTCGATCTACATTCATTTCCAAGATGAACTAAGGAGGTGGTGTGCGGATTAACCGCACGTTAATCGTTTGGCTTTTGTGATGAATTGACATGTGGACGATTCACAAAAATTCAGACAATCGATCGTATTGTCATTATCTACACACAAAATATGTCATAACTATGAGATAAATTTATTATTTCAAAATTTATTTATTCTATTAGAATTTATCGGTGACTAGCATTCAATTGATAACATTCAGTTCAATTCTACAATCAAATTCATTCACAATGAATAATTTAAATAAAACAGGACATTACTCACTACATGTACTTGTATAACAAAACATAATTTTGTAGGTCAACAAGATACACCTTGTTTAATTTTCATAGTTTTTCCAATTACAATGCTCTTTTGGTTCAGAAAAGCCTACAGAACATTTGAACAATTCACAATTGTAACATGGTACGTAAAATGAAAACAAAATCAATGAAGATAAAATATATAATAGCCAGTAAACAGAAAGAATAGTAAAAAGAAGAATATTAGGAGAGAATGAAGTGATTCTATCATTAAAAAACCTATGTTGTATGCCTGTCAACAATAACAATGGAGACAATAATTTATATACATAAAATGTTCTATTAAATGTTTTGGATACATTAAGTAACAAAATAAAATACTATTACTGAATAGAAGCAATCAAAATTGAACATGATTATTTTTTTCTTGTCTATTCTGAACAAATAAAATAAGAAACAATGAAATCAATGCAGGAACATCGTTTATGTACAAACAAGCCGGGAAAGTATAATGATAGAATAAAGTGTCCCTAGAAAATGTTTATGTCAGTCTTTAAAAAGCACAAAGATCCTTAATGGTTCACACCGAAAATCCTACAGTATATAAGCTACAAGGCCTTAAAGTTTTAAGGTGAACACACTAATTTTAGACAACTGACTGGGCATTCTGTAGTTCAATCTCTAATCAGAATTATCTTGTGATACAACACTATTTTCATTCAATGTTATCGGTGTGTTACAATCTTACGATCGACAGGGTCGAATACCACCAATCACGACTTCCCAGGAAAACTTTGTCAATCAATATTAGAACTGGTCATTAGCGATTACGGATATCAGTCTCAGTTCCAACATTCTTGAACCCTTATTGGTCACTAAAGTTAAAATGTAGAATTTGATCATAATTAATCACATAGGCAAGAAATTAATTGCTTTTTGGTTACTGTTTTCAATTTATAAGGTAGAAAAATATACTATATGATACGCGTATAGAATACAATGCTGATTTCCCATGAGTTGATAAATAAAAGGGTCGAACAACATGGGCAAATTAATTGTTAATCTTAGGAAATAGACAACAGATTATCTTTTTTGATCTGAGATCTACTAAGTAGCTTCATGTATAGAAAAGATAAAGCCCTTTTATGTTAATCACTTACAAAAAGTTTTTTCAAAATACACTATCACAAAAGTATGTTTGTCTATAATCTATTTTGCATAAACTAGTTGTAAGATGGGTTTAAAAGTAGATTTATAAAACAAATTTACATGAATAAAATTAATTCAGTGAGTTTAACTTATTCACTAGGTACTTGGTTATGAACTACAACCTTAGTATGAAGGCTAATGACAATATACGGGTGCCCAAACCGAAATAGGTGGAGTATGATTCGAATCTGGGACTTATTGGATGAAAGTTAAACTTCTTCACTAAAGAGAAACCGCTCAACAGTATAATTAACAAGGTGCTGACTTTTACATTTATTGACCCGTTAAATTGTAGTAAGGGTCAACTAATTTGTGGAAATATAAGCAACATATATGGCCTACACCCTTATAGAACAGAATGGACACACAAACATGGGTTAAAAGTTAAATATAAGGACTAGCAATTGGCTTTCATATGCTGCAATATAATTATACCAACGAAATTTAAATGTACACGACTGAATCAAGTGGAAAACAGACTTTGAAGAAAACGGATTAAAATGACCAACAGGGAGTTTCAGACATATGCAGACACAATATGTAAGTTATTTTGTCAATAAATAAAATTAAAAGGTTGTTACATTGTATAATGTATGTCCTTGCTAGGCAAAACACAGTGAATGTATTGGATAGCGTTTAATCAGCCGGGCTAAATAGATAATGAGCTGTTTAATAAATCACAGGTTGGTGTATATTACAACCTGTTTCATGTGCAGCTGGAATGTTATTTGTGTTGTTACATGTTGCTCCCGAATGCCCTGGTACGACCTCTCAAAATGCTCTCAGATGGACATGCGTATACAGCCACTGCCACGCAAGTCCTACTCACTGCCCTCTCGTGGCTGAGGTGTTGTTTACGAAATTGAGGTCGAAAAGCGAATGTTCGGAGCTTTAACCGGATTTGTGGACAGGGAGGGTCCACCTGGGGGAGTTGGAAGACCCTGATTCTAAACCAATGGTTCACACGAGCTCCAGGATCCTGAAAGAACAAATTGAGTTGAACCTATTGTTGGTCACCGGCTAACATGAGACTGCATCTCCTTCCGTTGCTTCACTGCCTTGTGGATTAGACCTTCTGGTCGAAGGTGTGGCCCCCTATGAAAACCACCTGCTTCGGTCTAGGCATCCGGATAGTATCACAGCCCTCACACAAATCAATGATAACTGCTATTGGCCTAATTGTTATTGTGTGGAGCATATGTATTTGGTGCCCCCTTGTACCAATGTTTATGTGTTCAAATAAATAAATAAAATAATTTGGATAACATATAAAATGAATTAACAAAACATTTTGATGAAAAGTCAATATTACAGTAGGTAAGTAGGAGTCAAGAGACGGATTTTGAGAATATGTAAAAATGGACCATTTAAAGACAGAGTTATTCATCTAACATCTTACTGTCACCATATAGATGATAGTCTCATGGTATTAGAAAAAAAAGTACGAGGATAATTTACTCCATGTATTTCCGTCATCACATAGCAGAACACCATATGTCTTGGTTGAGTAAAGGACAGGTGACAGTGATTAATAGATCTATTCTTGCTCACGCGGTGGACACAGGACATCAATTTGACTTGAATAAAGCTTTTAAGGTTATGCACTATATTTCATTAAATTCACCATTTAGTTTACAAGTTCGTCTGTTGCATAATGTTGAAGTTATCGGAATCCATGTTCACAAACTTAACCTTTGCATTCAAAAGAAGTCTGTAAAACTACTCTTGCCACCTTGGCATAAGCATAGAAGTGAGTTTTTAGCAGAACCTTGATTAAACACTTTCAAAGATATTCGAAGGCTTTTCCAATTTCTATCAGTTTTGCATTTTTACATATTCTCAAAATGTCTCTTGTCTCCTACTTATCTACTGTAATACGAACCTTTCATCAAAATATTTTGTTAATTCTTTTTATAAATTATCCAATGTAACAACTGTTTACTTTTTCAAAATAATTTGATCATTATAATGCTCTTTCCTCCAATTACTCAATATTATTTTACAATCAGTGTGACATTATGTAAATAAAATCAAATGTACAATTGTCTATCTTTACTTCTATTTCCTTGTTACTTTTTATTCATTTACTACTTACTTACTTAAGTGATGCAGAATTCTGAATTATACCAAACCTATGCCTATTAGTTATTTTGATTTTTAAACTTGATAATACAATGAAACATATTAACCATGAACAATAATCATTCTAGTTAAAACGTCAATCATTTTTTTATTACTAATTAAGTTATTTTTACTTAAAGTTCATTACATTTTACATCCTTTAATCCATCTGTCAATTTCAGCAATGAACACATATTAATGTGATATAATTAGTCAAAATATATTAAGGACATATAATTCGAGTTATTATATTTTGTTTAGAAAAAAAAATTGAAAATTGAAAAACTAAAAAGTCATGTAGTCAACATTACAAATCATTTAATAAATAATAGGCTTTGAATCACATACGTAGTGAACAAGGATTGTAGATAGTTCTGTTCAGTAGCTTAAAATATAGACATTTTTAAGATGGTTACCAAAATCGTAGTAAGTCGAATGCTAAGACTACCGGAATATCGGTTCGATTCAACAAGTGAAAACTTTATACAAATAAAATAACATTATCATAAGTGGAACATGTTAATGATTAGCAAAAGGACCATATATGTCAAGACAAAGTTATCAGAATACCAGGGATTCCCTAATTAAAATAATCTTTACAAACAACATTGAAAGTCGTTTATAAGAAGTTGAGTTGGTTTTCGTCAGCTAGGCAACTATTGAAAATCAGGGGGCACTGAACAGCTATTTTATTCTAGAGTGTGACTCTTCAGTATGGTGAGACAACGGTCTGAAACAGACTGGATCTAGAATATTCAGTCCTTGTGGTGAGCACCATACTTTTGGGTCACTGATTCAAAATACAAATGTTTAGCAATTCCAACTCCACTTCACCTGAAATATTGTGAAACAATCATTTAGCTGATGTCAGTTCTTTATTGAAAGTGGCTGTCGAATTAAACGAATCCAACAAATCTCCTACCAAAATAATATAAATACCTTATTTAAATATATCACATCTGTGAGAAATTGTATTGAATTAGACTTTGAAATTCATTTCGAAAATTTTCCGTTAAAATTATCAGGATACACGATCAGTGTCAATCAAACTGGTTATAATGAGTAAACAAGAAAAAGGCAAATTTAATACAGAGAACCTGTTACCTATTGTGTAAAAAATAACGCAGAAGTAGCAACACAACAAGAATGAATAGTACGTTTGTGAATAAATGAGAATCACGTTGATAGATATCATTTGATAAGATTTATCAGTAGGAATTGCATACAATTTTCTCTACCCCATGTGTACGACTTCGTCTTTAGCCTAGCGTCTTTCAAGCTTCGACTAACAAGATTAGCTGATAAAAGCATATCCAAGGGGCGAGCCAATCAGAATTGAGAACGCGAATTTTGGACTTCTGAGCAAAATCCAAATATCATCATGCATAAGGAGGGCCAGGGATAAGCTCGGCGTTATCAAGTGTATCATAGTCACTAATTACCGTTATATTTACGTCTATTTACTCACTCCATTAAAGATATTTCGGAATCATTTCCATTACAAAATTAATTTAAGTATGATGTTGTAATTTTTCTTCCATCATGACTGATAGGGCTACCAATTAACAAGTTCATCCCGACCGTTGCTGCTACCTTGACGTGGTGATCGGGCTTGCCTGTCGTGATGAACCAGTCGAGCTATTCTAGATGGAACAATCCTTCCTCAAAGTCCTACCATGCCAGACAGGTCGATTGAAGAGCCGTAAGAGTAAAAGCAGCAAACTCAAGGTCCGAAGGCGAAGTCGTACTGATGACTGTACAGAGGTGTGACGGCAGTAAAGTGTTACCTTCAGAAAACCAGCATAACGCCAATGCTGCCTTCCCACAGGGAGGGGTGGGGTTAGAGAAAGTCGACTCTAAAGATGCACACCTCGCCTTATCCCACGGATATCCGTCTCCGGAGGTAAGGTCCCGACAAAAACGGAGCTGACACAAAAAGGTCGTATGTGACCGACTTCAAGCAGTTGTCCCTTGGGCACTGTGGTCACGCTCCCAGGTCATTAAGACCACTTCTAATCCAATTTTCTTTTCTAGAACCTTCAGAAGAACCCTTCCACGGTGTGGGCAACCAGGGAATGATAACTGTCTTCATACCTCTAACAGCACTCAAGACCACTGTATTCATAATCAATCTCTTTCTTCAATCCCTATTATTCCCCCAACCTCGATTTTCAAAACTAAATTTCCTCTTTCGGCTTCCTCCCCAAGTGTCACCACGGCCAACGATTCTAGTGGGCGAAACACTGTCTCAGGTCTACTGAAACCTCGCTCCAAACTACACATTGAAGCCTTCAACGTACGTACCCTAAGTCAAGTCGATCAACAGGCCTCCTTGGCTAAGACCCTAGAATCTCGTACCATTGATGTGTGGTCATTCACTTGACCTCACCTCGCCAAAAAGGAGACCCGACGAAATACACGCTCCGTGTATCTGGAGACCCCATGACTAGTTCTCGTGGACTTGCAGGTGTAGCCATAGCACTTAGTACAAGGGCAGAACAGGCACTATTAAAATGGATCCTCTTCAACAGTCGCCTGTGTGCTGTTCGGCTAAATGGCTCCGTAAGAACTCGGAAGGACAGGGATACACGTCGTTGTCTTTTCGTGGTTTCTGCCTACGCTCCCACTGACTGCAGCCATGATGAAGTGAAAGATGACTTTTACAGAAAGCTCTCTGAACTCCAAAAAGCTAAGCACTCAGACATAGTACTCTTAGCGGGTGACTTTAATACCCAATTAGGTAGCTTAAATCAAACAGAAAGACATTTAGGTGGGTATTTTAGTATTCCGGCTCAACGAACCGATAATGGTGATCGTCTGTTGCAACTATGCTCAGACAATCGTTTATTTTTAGTAAGCACTAATTCTAAGCACAAAGGAGAGACATCGTCTAACATGGCGACCATCTGCACCAAACCAACGATGGACTCAAATAGACCATATTGCCATCAGTCATCGTTGGAGAGGCTCGATAGGAGATTGTCGCTCGTATTGAAATACATGTTTAGACTCTGATCATGCTCTAATACGAGTACGCATTTGTTTGTGCCTCACTGGACGCAGAAAAACTACAATAAGAAGACCCATTAGGATTGAACTGGAGGACGAGAAAGCTGAATGTAAGTTCCAGGAACAACTGCGTTCACATCTAGGCAGTTCTGTAAACGAGGCTGACCCAGATGCTGCTTGGAAAGACAAACGAACAGCTGTGGAAACAGCAGTAACATATATTGGTAATTTAAATCAAAGGGTTCCAAAAACACCAATAAATTTCTTCTAAGTCTATTTCACCGATGAATTCGCGTAAACTCATCCCATCAGGCTCTGAACACGACGAAGAGCGAAAACAAATCACATCTAGGTTAACCAAAAGTCTAATGAATGATCGTGAGCAGTGGTGGGCAACGAAAGCAAAAGAGATGGAAAAGGCAGTGGCTGTAGGCAACACCAGGCAACCCTTCAGACTAATAAAGGAAACCGGAATTAAGAAATCAAGTGTAAGCGAGATAATCTCGGAAAAAGACAAAGCCCTTATCTGCTCTCAGCCCAGACGTTTAAAACGATGGGCGGAACACTTTAAGGAGCAGTTCAACTGGCCTTCAGCCACTCTACAACTACCCACTATTCCCAGAAAATGTGAATGGAACATCGAAGTAGGTCCCCCGAATCTAGTTGAAGTTCAAAAGGCTATAACTAATCTGAAACGAGGAAGAGCAGATGGTCCAGATGGATTGGCTCTAGAGGTCTTCAAATATGGTGGTCCACTTTTAACGATTAGGTCGACTAATATTTTAGCTAAAATCTGGGAGTTGGACGTAATACCATCTGACTGGTTGCAACCACTGATTGTCTCAACATGTAAGAAAGGATGAAAGTGATAGGTACGTAATTAATCAAGAATAAACTTGGAAAAGGTATAACAAACAAGTTTATGCGTCAAATAAAAGCTTACAACTAGGACAATATGAGAGTAAAATAATTCAAATCTTTAATAATTATGCAATAAAAATATAGACCATAATACTTTAAAAG
The DNA here is from genome assembly GCF_000237925.1 of Schistosoma mansoni. Classification (NCBI taxonomy): domain Eukaryota; kingdom Metazoa; phylum Platyhelminthes; class Trematoda; order Strigeidida; family Schistosomatidae; genus Schistosoma; species Schistosoma mansoni. The sequence goes on along the minus strand of NW_017386032.1, from coordinate 325,955 downwards.
ATCCCAGCTAAAATATGACTCATACCTTCTCATGGGTCCTTGATTAATAGTAGGGATTGTGTTCCATGAACTAAAGTGACCAATAAAAGGAAAGTAGCCTAGTCTACTATCCTATCTTAAATTTGCATTAACAAATGTTTCCACCTGAGCCGCCTACATGGGCGTATCTATGCTTGTGTATAATATGAGATGTATATTTCGACTTGATCTATGTATTTCAAGTACGCATGTAATGTATACTTGCTCCAAAAATGGCTGGGATACTTAACATGAACAGGTAGTAAATACGAAAAATGGGAGTGAAGACCATCTTGACCTTCCAGTCATGGCATTTACGCTTATGTGTATGCTGTGGATTGCATAGGTTGATTTGATTCGTATATTTCAGGTGTGCATGCAATGCGTACTTGCTAATATAAAAATATAAGCGTCCCTCTTACCCACTCAATTAATAGCAAATGCTAACCAGTTACTCCTTGTGATTTATGATCATATGGTTGTGCACTGAAAACATATCCTAGCTGGAGTATGTGTGGCGCTAAAGAGTAGAAACATTATCCGACTAAGCCAATCAACCTCCCAGAAGCCTTGAGATAATAGGTTGAGATAAAGCCACACACATACACACACTAGAACCTTCGAAAGATAGTTCTAAAAGTTTTATGTTCGTAGTATTCGCCCCAATGCAGTAGAATTTCAGTTTTACTTACAGCATTATGACCTTGGTTATGTGACAAATAATACAGTCAGGTTACTCTCCTAGATATATGTCCGAATTTTAAGGAACAATTTAGTCAATTGGTTATTAGTTCCGTATGTGAACATATATGTCAGGCTTAGTCTAATGGATATTAAACTATTTTTCTAGATCAGTTTGATTTTTATCGATCACGAGTCATCTTACTTATCAAAGCAGCTATAATCATTGAATCAGCGGTTTGTTTTCGAAAAAGGACTTACCATACTTCTGACTTCCTTTCTTTCTCATCAATTACAGTTCACCTGTTATTTGAACAAGGAAAATAAGGCCATAATAAGTAGGTTTATACCTCAGGTGTTCACATACAGTGCATTCAGTTTGAATATCATAATTTCAGCTCCCAACCAAAACATCTATAAAATATTGTACCGTAAGTCGTCGTAGGTTACTCAGTGCACAAGCATATAGTTTTATTCCGTTCATCTTAGAATTGTTACTTATACTGTGTGCCGACAAAACGACGCCACCAATACAGATACTGGTGTAGATGGAGATTGTCTTGATTTTCGATCTAATCGGTAAGATGTAAGGTATATATTCTAATGTCAAAACGACTCAGCAGAATAAAACATTAGATTATTTAATAAACCCAGTGTGCAAATTATTTCATTTCAAATAATACCAAATAGTTGTATTCAAAGGCTAATTTTACCAACTGAAAATATCAGTCATAAGCAACGTGGGACTTGATAAATGACATAAGTAATAGAAGTAGTAACAGTAACAATGTTAGTAGAAAGCATCAAGTATAAATAACATGATTCAAGAAGAATAAATTTGTGAAACAGAAAAATACAAGATAGTTTTAAAACGCGTTGGTTAAATTAAGAATAATTCTAAACTATTTCATTCATTATTTCCAGAAACTGGTTACGACAATAGAGCTCATACCAACTTTTTAATCTCCACGCACCAATATGGTTCAACCAACAGTTAATGACGATACAATGGGACAATCAAAAGTCGCCAAATGAGAAGGCCACTTTATGAGAACCAAAAATCTAATTGAAAAGTGCGTGTTATTGGTCAGGAAATGGCTTTGTTTTCTAAGAAGTAGGCATATATTTAGTGAGTGCTCATACTCGGTTTAGCCCAATAAAATCCCTCCTTCGCCCTTAGTCCTTTCACTTAGTACCCAGTTGTGGACTTGAATACAGGAAGCTTTGTGCATCATTGTCAGTCTCGTACAAAGCCTATTATAACAAATAGCTTCATGGACTGATCCCAAGTCTTGATATGGCTACCCTTAGTTTTCTTCCAACCCACTCCTCCTACAATAGCGAACATTGCGTGAACCAACAATCTAAAGTTTGGATACTTAGTGGATGAATATACCATTATCAATCGTGCTGATATACCTCAGTTAATACAAAATAAATATTGTACTCGCATATTTAGAAATGATTGTGAATCCTTAATAAGATTCTCATAAACACTAACATTTACTAATCAGCTACTCCTGAATTAATATTTTAACTACTCAACAAATAAAATAAACAAGAGACAATTATCTATCAAAAAGATGCATTCTAGACTTATTCACAAATCGATACTAACTGAGGAACCAGTGAAAACCACGGGCCATAAATTATCTTTTTTTGTTTTAGTATGCAACTCCATAGAAGTATACACCTGGAATTATTAGCCATTACGTTCTGGGCATTGAGTTGATCATCAATATTACCAAATTCATTCAATATACATTTAATCAATACTGACAAATACACACGAAAAATGAGAAGAATAATTACATTGTATTCGGACAATCAGTTTTCAGTGGTCCAGAGTCAGATTGGAACTTGCCTCCACCTAAAGCTGAATCATGCGAAGACATGGAATTCGGTGATAAATCAGAACAAGATGATTCCCTTGTTGTTGTTGTTATAGTTGTTGACGTGGAAAGAAGAGAATCTGGCCGAAGTGAATTACAAGATGAATTATTTTGTGTTTGGCCAAGATCAACAATATTACTATTATTCGATATATGATCATTTGGAATATTTGAAGGACTTGGTGTTGGTGGTGCGTCCAAAGTGATCAACTGGTGATTATTATTATGACCAGTGGTAAAGTCTCCATTGACTTTAACCATATTTGGATAAGAAATCTGTTCATTGGGAGCTAAAAAGAATATGGGAAATCAATTTATAAGTATGCAGTAAATAATATTGTGATATTTGACTTGAACCCGATTACTTAATTCAAAAATATTTAAACATCGAAAGGGGTTAGTAGCACTATGATTATAGTCATAATTCCCTTTCAATGAAATCAGGTCACATCTAGAATAATATATCCACAAACAAATGGGTCTTCAAATAATTATACAGTCTAGACTGCAATTTTCAACAACAGTTGATATTAGCCGAAGAGCTAGTGAAGGATACCGAAGACAATGGAGTTGTTTCGCTCTAGTTTAGGGTTACATGGCAGTGAACATTTATAAGCCATCACTTGACCGGACACAGAATGTTGTTGTGTAGTAACAGGTTCACGATGCTTTTAAAAACCCGTGGGATTCAGGATACATAGTTTATCTTACTCAGGATTCATTAAAATGTCATAGGAAACACCAAACCGTTGCAACTAATTAACATCTAAGCTGTTTAATAAGAGTGCCATTGCATAACCATGCACACTACATTAAATAATGCTTGAAGATCAAACATTTCCACAATTAAAACAAAGGACAAAAATGTTTGGATTTTACATAAAGAATATTTCATTTAAAATATACATATATATTCGTCCGAACATCATAATCGTTTAGTTTAAAAAACTGTCTACAAAATGATTGACATAAGGCATCTTACGGAATAGGGTGAGAGATATACAAACACAAACATGAACATTTAATACAAAACAAACATAGTGAACAATGTAAGAAATGAAACTCCAAACTGTGATGACGAAATATAAATCAACGAAGTGAAGAAATAACAGTACTAACACTAAAAAATAGTTTGAATAATATTGTTTTTAAAATAAGACATATGAAAAAGAGAGAAAAGACGTCGAATAATTATTAGTAATATAATTCCTAAACAGAGATCGACTGAAGAAAATAAATCAGAAGGGGGAAGGAGGAAAATTCAAGGAGCAAATTAACAATCAAAGGTGCAACCACAGTTTCAAGGTGATAGTAAATGTCCTCTTTTTAAGAAGACGAAACAATCTTTTTTTCCCAAAGAAAATGTGCAAATAGTATAGAGTGATTGATGATTCACGTTAGATAATATTGATAAAAAGGAAGGAATGATATAATAATTTCCCCAAGCATGAAAACAAGACAGAGAAAAAAAAGAAAAAGCTATCCTTTTAGGTACATGAAGATATATATAAATTTATGCATTAACGAATTAATTAGAAATTCTATTTTATGCTCTTTTAGTATAAAATATTCCAAAGAGATTAACTGGTATATATTTTCTTTGTAGAAAGGGTTACACAATAATGTTGTCAAATTACCATCATCACCAACAGACGACATTATCACGATTATTTAAGAAAAACTTGACTTTCGGTTTCAAATTTAAACTCCACTGCTTACTTTTGTTTTGGAAAGTTGGATAATATTGTTAACTTTCACACAAAAAATCTATGGCTCAAAGTTGGTTACTTGGTTATTGAGTTGTATTAGATAGGAATTGAATTCAAGTCAATAATTCGGATGTGATTAACAGTTATAATTTATTTCGACTAGGAGATTCTTAAGATGATTTCAGAATTTTGTATAATTTGACTCAAAACTGTTACCGGCATTAAATATAAAACATTGAGATTTTATAGAGTCATGTACTTGGATTATACAAAATAATAACCTTTCAATTAACAATTGAGTAATCCGTTCAACAATCCAAAAGATTACAATTGTGATAGTCGGATGAAAATAATATTTAATTCTTTCAGTTATCAATTACGAATATCAATGGTGAATATACTTATATATGAAGTTAAAAAGTTATTATCGAACTAAATTTCTTTTGGTGGGAGGAATACTAATTTTTATCCTACTCTATTGATCCTATGCTACTTATGTTCTATGAATTTAAAAGGAGTTCACTACATACGATAAAGGTCCATATTCATTTCCACTTTTAATGAACAATAATTAATTTATTAGCCATTTTTGGTATACCGACTGCTTAGATTTCCCAATTAACTGTATTTTGGATGTGTCACATTGTTCATGTTAATGCTGACGTTAGTAGTCAGACTTTAAATACAATAGCAATTAGTTCAAGCCCCAGAGTATTATCGATTAGGTTGTACAGTGACGATAACTAACAACTTTTTTAATTGCTATGATATTCATAATTAATCGTAAAGATTATTTTTACATTTTTAGGTATACAGAACTACACAGATTTGATTAGTGATCATTGTGTCTTAGAAGTTTAGTCAGTTATCGTTTAGTGTTTGAGAAGATCGATATTGGGTTCGCGTTCCAGTATGGACGTAAACTTTGGGATACAAATACATTTAACTGACAAGTTTGCCAATCGGCGAAATGTGTGTGTGTGCTAGCCATGATTTAAAATTTAATATTAAACTCATATTTTCAAAATCGTACAGAAGCAATTTTATATAGTATTACAAAAGAAGTTTGATAATTGTATGGTACTTAATGTTACAAATAATTATGAGTGAATAAAACAATACAAATGATCTTGGAGTTCCATGAGGAATTAAAACGCACAATGAATCTACTCGTTTAAATCAGTACGAAACTCTTTTTCTGTCGTTGAATCGGTAATGATTATAGTCAGCAAAATGTCACAGTTTTTAAGTTTGATATAATTATATTCGAAATAAGTTTCGGTTATTATGGAGCAGTTATATTATATTTAGATATTTTCATACTCTATATTGTGAAATGATTGTACTACATAGTTTGCATTAATACGCTGAAATTATTAACAAGTATTTTGACCTTAAACAAACACATTTAAAAAGCAAAACAGGTAAATGTACACTTTCAATAAACCATATGATAGAAAAAGTTCAATTTGACTGCAAATACCATGAACTATAGAAACACTTTATGGTTGGGAATAATATTGAGTAGGCTTGATAAATGTTTAGAAACTTTAAAATAAAATCAATAGTATTTATATAACATAAACCTCACCTTTATCATTAAAAACAAGGGACGAATAACTGATTATCACTTAGTATCACGATTTAGTCGAAAATGGAAATATGGATCACCGGGTGCAAGTAACATGTCTTGAGGGATCTGGGTTCGACATTTAGCGAACTCGTGGATTTAAAGTGCCAGGAAGTCTTCATACTATGGCGAAACAACTGTTGGAAGCACCCTGGTTTTAATGGTTGTCAGTGATGCAAATTGTCTTCAAATAAACTCTACTTTATGATGCTATTTCAACCATTTTGTCCTCAAGATTATTACTTCGTCATTACAGAGTATGTGGAGTATGAGAAAAATAAAACATAACTTTACAACGTATTCTAATATGTCTGAGACTAATAAGGTTTCTTAATAACGATGCGATCGCTTGAGTTTAAACAATCAAACTGAGTTGATGCTTAATTTGTGTGCGAAATAAAACACCAGCAAAGCTGAATGGTAATGAGAAAAGAATTTTTAGTACACACCTTAACAACTTAAGGCTTTGCAAATTAAAAAGCCAGTAACTTATTAGTTTAGGATTAAGATGAATGGCTCTAAAACGACGACTTAGTCCATACACCAATTATTGTTAACAGAAAAACCAGTTACCGAGTTGGATTTACAATGGAATTGTTGTAATACTGTTAATTTCTAATTTCATAATTCTAAGAACATACTGTCAGTCCAGAAGTTTACAACTGAAGGAAGGAGATAATTTTCATCATGCACTGATGTCAGCTGAAGAACCAGTGAGAACACGAAGACACCAAACAGCGGTTTAGTTCCAGCTTTCAACTCCTAAACACTATGTACTTACAACCACAAACGGAATACAATGTTGAACCTTCAGTTTATGCTATGGGTGTGGTACCTTTAAACCAGAGTTGGTGGCTAGTTGTGAGTACGCAGTGTTATCCTCATCGGTAAGTAGTTCTCTTTCCAGAAGTGGTTAACACAACAGACCATGACTTTCAAATATGACAGACGGGATCCCACTTCAGGGTTTGTCATATGATCTGGAATTAGCTGAAAATAACATCCTGGCTCCTTCTTATTCAGACCATAAATTAAGAGTGCTCATCTACGATTCCTCCGAGGGACTCAAACTCAGGACATTTAGTCCAGAGCTAATGCTTAACATCGTTGAATCCAGGCTCAGTGGTCTAGAGATTAAGCGTTCGTGGATTGCCACTGCTGAAGAATCCCATACTAGGACGAAACGACCGTCCAGTGCTTCCAGGTTTTCATTGGTGACCGAACATTATTCGGCTTATGATCTAAATAAAAACTCAACAGTTTCCATAACCCTGAACTCATAAATCAGTATACTGCTGGGTCTAGTGAGATTTAGCTGGTCACATAGTAACTGTCAAAAAAACTTAATACACACTAGTTTCCTTTTCACGAAATGGGATATATTTAGTCGTCTGTTTACTAAACTTGAACTAACCAGAAAAAATTAAGTAAACAAATTAATTTTATGCTTGGATTACTTGGTGATCCACCAGCAAATCATGACAGCTAACAGATAATCATAATACCAAGTCCTGTCAACAGTGATCATACATACATAAATGATACTTCCTGAATATATAAACCTTTCATCAACATGTATCATGTCAAAATGTATGAATAAAAGCCAAATGAAACGGTGACTAATTAATGCTACTCGATTGTAAATTTACGAGCTACGCAGCTATGATAATTGTGCTTTTAGAGTGGTTGTTAAGAAAGCCATTATTTCAAATTCATAGGGAATGAACAATTTTTAGCTGGTTTATTCATATTCTTTTTATACAAACAATATCAGTGTTAATAAAGCATAGCACATATATATAGATATATACTAATGGCTAATAAATCACGCCTTTGATTTGAGCCGATACAGTAAGAGGATTTTAGAAATTTAGGCGATCAGATTAAAAGATAGGAATATGGGAAAGGTAAGAAACAAATTAATAAAAAATAAACCACATAAAATTATTAATTTCTAGTGTTATCATCTCTACATCAACTTCATTAACTACGAGAAGGCATTTGATAGCGTGGACAGGACAACACTATGGAGGCTTCTTCGACACTACGGCGTGCCGGAGAAGATAGTCAATATCATACGGAACTCCTATGATGGACTAAACTGCCACATTGTCCATGAAGGACAACTCACCGACTTATTCAAGGTAAAGACGGTGTTAGACAAGGTTGCTTACTCTCACCATTTCTCTTTCTCCTGGTGATCGACTGGATCACGAAGACGTCAATATCTGGAGGAAAGCATGGGATACAGTGGACAGCTAGGATGCAGCTGGACGATTTAGACTTCGCGGATGATCTGGCTCTTCTATCACAAACGCAACAACAAATGCAGGAGAAGACCAGTGTAGCAACAGCCTCAGCAGCAGTAGGTCTCAATATAAACAAAGGGAAAAGCAAGACTCTCCGATACAATACAACATGCATCAATCAAATTACACTTGACGGAGAAGCTTTGGAGGATGTGGAAACCTTTACATATCTGGCCAGCATCATTGATGAACACGGTGGATCAGATGCAGATGTGAGGGCGCGGATCAGCAAAGCAAGAGCAGCATACCTACAACTGAAAAACATCTGGAGCTCAAAACAATTGTCAACCAACACCAAGGTCAGAATTTTCAATACAAATGTCAAGACAGTTCTTCTGTATGGGGCGGAGACGTGGAGAACTACGAAAACCATCATCCAGAAGATACAAGTGTTTATTAACAGCTGTCTACGCAAGATACTTCAGATCCGATGGCCAGACACTATCAGCAACAAGTTACTGTGGGAGACGACAAACCAGATTCCAGCGGAGGAAGAAATCAGGAAGAAGCGCTGGAAGTGGATTGGGCACACTTTGAGGAAATCACCCAACTGTATCACAAGACAAGTCCTCACATGGAATCCTGAAGGTCAAAGGAGAAGAGGAAGACCAAAGAACACATTACGCGGAGAAATAGAGACAGACATGAGAAGAATGAACAAGAACTGGATAGAACTAGAAAAGAAGGCCCAGGACAGAGTGGGTTGGAGAAAGCTGGTCGGCGGCCTATGCTTCATTGGGTGTAACAGGCGTAAGTAAGTAAGTGTTATCATCATCAGTGCCAGTGTGAATGAGATTAAAACAGTTAGACTGCGCTAATTTTTACAACATATCATTGTAACTATGGTATATGTACATAAGTACATATACGTTGATCGAATAAATCATTACTAAAGTAAACTGTACAGTAGACAAAAAGCCTATAGTTTATTTTTTATGGACACATTAACAGGTGCAAACGAATCAGGAAATAGATAGACTGAAATAAGGAAACAATGAGTTAAAATTCTTTATAAGAAATAATTTTGGCCTATTTTACATACACAAAAAGAAAAAAATTTTCCTTTATTCTATAAACATAGTGGTTAAGTAAGCGTTAGTAATAGTGAGGTGAAACAGATGTGATTGAAAGTAATTTCAAACATATTAGTAGTTTGAGCATACAACTGAGTGAATAAGCTAACTGTCAAATGAATATGTTTCTTTACAATTAGTGTATTAATGTAAAAATTGAACTAGATAAATAAACAGATTCAAGTATACATCCTCGACTTCAAAAATTTCCTACATTCTACACAAAAGCATGTTTTGTTTTATTATCAAATAGGAGAATTAAAATTGAAGCAAAATAATTCTAACCGATAAAAGTGTAATTCTTTGTTGCAAATCCCAAATGTATTAATTAGGTATAAGAAAATTGTATTTCCGAACAATGTCTTCTAATTTCTAATCAATGAAACACTCGTTTTATTTGATATACTTCGTAACTTTCAATATTTTTCATGCAGGTCAGTCACCAAGTAAAAGTTCACGTACTCGGCTTTGAGTTATATCTTTCATAATACTCGAAATTACAACCTGCTTATCCAAACAGAAGTAGAAATAATAAGATATTAATCTGAAACCGAATGGTCGAATCCGAGTGCTTTAACTACTTACTCACTATTATACAGTCATTTGTGTTTATATTCAGATGAGAAAACTTAACTGAGCAGCTAACACGAGGAAATGAAGTTAGTTTCATACAGCACATTCACATGGAAGTCATATGCTTTTCTGATCGATTCAACTGAAACTGAGACCTGGCAAATAATTTCAGCCAGTAGATCACTATTCCAACCACCGGTTTTATCGAATTAAAATATTACCAAGTTTAAGTAAATTGTGAGTAATTGTTAAAATGTAGCAGGTTTCCAAAAGTTTGAGAGTTGTTTATGATTTGAGGAAACCATTTACTAAGCATATATATGCGCGAAAAATCCTGATTACAAAAGTTGTTTTTCTAAAATTAGTAATCTGTATTTATTTCAGGTTGAATACATTTCCGTTGAATGAGAAGAATAATGCAATAGTCCGAATTGATTATTTATGAGTCCATAATTTAAAAATTCAATATAGATGCACCCTAATCACATTGAAAATCTATAAACCCAGTATAAGTCCACTGGTTTTTACAATGATGTAGTCTCAGTGAAAACTACAACATTAATAACATAATATCATGACTCAAGTGATATAAAACTCACTTCTCATGAATACCGATGTTAGTTTCAATCTATAATGCAACATATACCTAAAAGGTTTTAATATGTTAAAAAGAACTAATATTGTATCTTATTCATTTAAGTAATTCGTATAAGTATGGATGTCTTCAGCAGTCGAAATTTAAAACAAAGTCATAACAAGTAAATCATCAAAACAGAGAAAGAGAATTAATAACTGTATGGGCGTCAAATAAATAAGTTAAGAGGATATATATATATGAGCACTTGAAGTTATACGAAAAGCTAATTAGAAGGAAACAGTTTTTCATCAGCTTCCCTTTTATTGTTTTGAAAACAAACTCATCAATTGTCCATCTGGAATAAAAACATTGACTAATATTGATTTCATAGTATTTTCCTGCAACTAGATGGCTCCCTATCTTATGTGAATGAAGCTTCAGTTGAAATTTAATATATTTGAAGGAAATTAAACAGTTATCCAATATATCAATTTAGTTACATTTCATATAAGAATACTTTCATACATACAGATAAATAAAATCTAACAGAAGATACGTTTCCGGTGACTGGCAATATTAGTTGATGTGTCTCTTAGAATAGACTGAATGTTATTTATTTTGAGGTAGCACTGGATGGCCACACTGATGCACGACACGATAAATCCAAGATCTTTTAATTAACTGATAATGTTAACTTAATTACGCCAAATTAAATTTCAGCTAAGAAGCCTTTTTCATCTTCGTTTTTTTGTTCATAGATCAGTAAACTTCGTCCATTGAGTGTGGTTTTTAAAGAAAACTTTCATAAACGTAAATCTCAAATTCCTCGCAGTTATTCATACAACTATTTTATATATTAGTATGCATATTATCGTGAATACATTCAGTCTACATATGAACAAATTGTCTCTATATATACAATAGTGTATAGTGTTGATGTAAAAATAAATATATTCAGTCTATTAAAAAATGTACTCTTCACTTTACACAAGATCGAACTCAACAACTTCAGGCTTCGTGATCCACATTTAATAGTTAGGATTTTCAACTATATTGTCTAATTATCAACTTGATCAAGTCTGAAAAAACTGTTTTTTGGAAAAGATATACTCGTAGGCTCCAAGTCTGGTTAATTAAATTTAATGGGAATAAAAAAACTCAGGTCTAATAAAAATGTCTAATCAGTATAAGGAATTCCAATTGAGGTTGAAATAACAAAAACTTGACAAATAATTTTTTAATGAAAAAAAAGCACTTTTAATTAAAAGGTAATTATAGTACCTACATTTATTAGTTTTACGTCCTGGTGAATGCTTTATTTCACAAGAATAACTAAGGGAATTGACGAGTAGATTTGGACTATTGGTAGTTACAGTACTCTGATTATTATCATTATTATTATTATCATATGTAAAACAGCATTTGGAACAGACTTCTGAATATATAGAAGAGGTGAAAGGATTATACAAAGGTTGATATTGCTGTCTCTTGTCCAATAACACAAACGAATCGGAATATTTCATTGCATTTGGAATATCTACACATTCAGAGTTAGATTTCAAACAACACGAATCTTTCATAATGGTAGGTGTTGATGATGTTGTACACGAATTAACAAAATTGCCATGTAATATATTAGCATTGATAGATGTTTGATAATTTGATTGAAGATATAATTCATGGTTAATTGGAGTTTTATCTTTTATTGGAAGATCATATGATGAATTGTCAATTTTCGATAATTCCATTTGATTATTGTTAATAATACTAGTAGTAGTAGTAGCAATAGCATTTATTTTATCATTGTTAACAGGAAAACATGATGTTAAATGGGATGATGATTTAGGATACAATTCGGATGGAATTACATTACATTGATATGACAAACCATTGTCTAAATAACCTGATGGCTTTTTAATTTTACAGAAAAAAGAAAAAAAAGAAAAATATTCAAAATTATAATAGAATCATAATATTAATAATAATGGTCAGTGACACTAATTTCCTTCACCTTAACGAAATTCAGTAATAAAATACAAGTCTGTTTATTGGTGATTTTGAGCAGCACTTCAAGCGTAAAAACTAAGGTTGGTAAACAATCACTTGAAAAACGGTAACTGAAAGTAGAGTGCACTAACTAATAAACCAGCTTTTTTCATATACATATTTCCTCTTATTATCTTAAAGAGAGCAAGAAAGAAGATTGATGCAGAATAATATGAATTCATTTTATTTTGTTAGGTTCTCATCAGCTGCTTACAACCTAAAATATTTGAAAATCAACATTATTACAGATATTGACATACTTATGCATACGAGGGTGATTAAAGATGAATATATGTATCATGTAGCGAAGATTCAGATAGAGTTAATAAAGTCATAAGAAATTTTGTTTCGTACAAATAAAGTTTGGGAGGGAAAATTCCAGAACATTGAACTAGTGATTAGAAGTAATAGAGTTAACAAACATTAGATGATTATGTAATGAAACAACTAAAAATAGATCAATGGTAATAAAGAAAGATATGAATTGAAATCAGTCAGCTATGAATTGAAGAAAAATGACAATGCTGTAGTTTTGAACTTCAGACAGAGTTGAAATAATGAATGACGCAATAAATAAAAAAGAAGGGGTTTAAGGTTACCAAGGCAAAGAAAGATTTATTACTGTCTCTTTTTGGGTACTATGTTTTCAAATCTGGTTTCTGACTGGTTGTAGAATTTCCATCAACGATTTGGAAATTGCACAGTATGTATAGTTATTATAAATAATATATATATATATATATATATATACGGTTGGTTCTTAAACGCCCAAGTACATTCAGGTGTGGAAAACGTCCATTCTTTCCCTCAAAATGCTCTCATACCACGTTTATATTTCCTACCACGAAAGTCCTAATTACTGCCTTCTAGAGTCTCGGGTATTGTTTAGAAAAGTGAGAGGATGAAAAAAGAAAGTCCAGTGCTTAAACCGGGTTGAAAGATAGGTAGGATACACCTAGGGAACTTGGAAGACCATGATCCCAAACTAGTGATGACCACGGGTTTCAGGATTCCAGAGGCATGAATGTTGTATAAACTGATTTTGGTCACCAATCATCATAGAACTGAATCATATGACACTGTACCACTGCATTGTGAATTAGGCCTCTAGTTCAAAGGCTAATGGAATAGCCTCTCAAGAAAACTACCTATTCCGGTTTGAGGGGCGGGACAACATTCGAGCCCATTCGCAAGTGTGATAACTGATAATCACGAAAAAATGATCTATTCACTCAGTTTCCTTACTAAATACAATCATTGAAAGCTATTTTCAAGCTACTCAACCATCACTGCACTTGCTTCCTCCTTTTTTTGAAAAACGAACCAACAGCCTACTAGAAAGTACACAAGCCTGTCTAATGAACAAAGTTTATTTATTTCAATAATATTGACTATTGACTAAAGAACAACATTTAAGTACTCTTAAAACACACACGTTAGTAAATCCATAACTTGGAGACTATTTTCTTACCAACCTAGATGATTAATGCATACTTAATGTGCAGTCTTACAAAAACATACTGCTTGTATTGACTTCGATAAAGGGTACAAAATAAAACCTCTTGACATTACATATGTACATATACATACATATTCTAACTAAAAAGAATCATTTGTACAGGACTATGTAATTTATTTTTTTAGTAAAAAGAAAAAAAACACTATTCAAAATTCAAAAACATTTAGATATGTTGAAGCACGTTCTGCATTAAATGTAAGATATACGTTAAAAAAATTAACAATGGCGACTACTAATCATGAAAGCACATATAATATAATTTTATTTATGTAAGATAAATAAACTGAATAAGTTTGTTTTCACTTACTTAAGAGACTATTAATCCTATATAACACAGATGACACATATATGGCTGAAAGGTATTATTTATTAATTTCCCAAAGTCACTTAGACTTTTAGTGATCACATTCACGTTTAACTGTTATAACTCAAAACATATTGATCAACCGTAGTCCTTAAAATCCTGAAACGTGAATTATATACTTCCGATTTAATAAATACCACAATACAATGTAGATGAAAGACAAGGATTATTGCCATTGTGACGCGAAGTTTATAAACACAATGAACTATATTAATTATGCCATGAAATTATATCATTTTATTTAACTTAAAAAGGAGTTCACTTGGTGGAATAGAGCATTTAGAAAGGCGTCATACTAAACAACATGATAATGAAGCGGAAAAATAAAAGTCTAAAGTCTGTGAACTGTGCAATTATCGGATTATGACCCCACACAAATACACGTTATTCCAAAACATTATGCTTTGAAGTCCATATTAAACTTAATCAAATGGTGTATCACAAAGGTCCTATACGACACACCAAGAAGTAGTACTAAAATCTGTTACTCACTAGACGCTTTCCCAACTTGATTAACCCTATTGAATAACAATATAGGAGTATGGTGATTTAACGACCAAGATTTGAAACAGAAAAGTACTTGAAACTTTTTATTTGACAATTTCTCATTTTAAAAGTAATATATTTATGTAAAAAAGAGTACTTAACATTCAATGGGAACTTATTCAAATAACGTATGAATTTAAATTAGCTTAGCAATAGAACAGAATGAAAGTTATGTGTTAACAACTTACAACACAACTATGGTCTTGTAGTTCAGGAACACTTCTTGATAAACAAATTTGTGGAATCAAATTTGAAACGAACAAATTACCATATTTATTTCTTTGTGTTAATGAATACTTATCAATATGGTTGATCTCAAATTCTGCAGCGCTTTGGTATGAATATACAGATCGAGGAGCCGAAGAAGATCGACAATATTGTGTTTTATTATCACGTTTATGCTTATCCCTTGAAAAAGAACGTTTACGTAGACGTTGTAACAGACTATCAGCACCAGATTTAAGTCTTGCTTTCGATGGTTCTTGACATATGTATGTGAAATTTTCTTCATTGTGTACAATCCAATGATGTGAACCGGTAGGATTGATAGAATTTAAACGATTAGACGATCCTATATCAGTTTGACGAAATGGTCCACGTGAATGCCATTCAAAACATCCAAGCTGTGATGGAAATCAAGAGACAATAGAAAAGTTACAGTAAGGCGATAGTTGGGAAATTAATAGTTGGGAAATTAATCACGTGGAATTAGCGTTACTTCATTATCCGGGTATTTAATAATAATAATAATAATAATAATGTGACTTTCAATAAGACTATAAATACTCTTCGAACTTATTAGGACTGTAACCAAATTATCGCGCTTTTAGAATTTAATAGGCAGCTGTAACTAACTAACTACATTGGATAATGATTGCGTTCTATCATAAATTGATTGAGGTTACGAAAAATGTGGATCATTAGATTTCAACACAGTGATCTAAATGGATTGTGTTTGCAACAAGACTTGAAGATCCAATATGAGGTCTTATAGTGAACTGATGAGAAGTACCAGACTAGGATGGATTGTCTAGTGCTCCAAAGCTTTCAATAGTTTCTCAACGGACATCAAATTTATACATAAAACAACTTTTTTCAAGTAAAGGCTTTACTGAAACGTCTGAGCATTCAAAGATAGTTTTTGTTAAAAATTGGTAACAACTGAAAAATTATCAAATAAATTAGTGAAATACTGAACATATATTCTGTTTCGCTTACAGAAGCATAAAGTCATAAATTATTTCAAGATAGAACTGACATACTGAACAGAATTTGACAGTATACCTTAATGAGTGAGAACCGAGAGGTTGGATAAGATATTTAATTTCCCGGTCTATCTGACATAGCATGAAAATCCTTGTAAAGATATGAAGGCAAAAATAATGAACAACAGGTGTAGTCAACGTACAATGCGTATAGGTCAATGTACTAATTATTAAAGTACTCTATTTTTAACCACTTGGTTCCATATGTAAGTCTCACACCAACTAATTCAATTTGGATAGTTTTGCAATAATACTAACCCTTAAAATATAATATGGCGCTCAAAGTCATATACTCAAACATGTAAATGATTACTGAGTTATTAATCAATACAAAAAACACTAATGGTAGAAACAATTGAGAGACTAGAATTTCTTATTCACAAATCATAACCTGGGAAAAAACGAGATTAGAGAATCTATTTACAATAAACAAAACCAATTAAAAAAAAAACATTGAATCATGTTTAGAACAGCAAAACTCTTGCTTAGTATGAAGTATAAACAATGTATGAAGTATAAGCAGATAAACATTCATTATCACACATAAATAAAAAAGTTCAGTAAGACATGGTTAGCAATGAATTAAGCTATAACCTCACTAACACACAATAAGGCACTACTGAATGGCTTTTTTAGATATGAATCACACAAAAGAACAGAGAATGATTAATCAGAGATGAGATTCAAAGAATTTATTTTAAAAGTACGTTGTTAAGCTTATCAGTCACTTTAATTATCGAAGACCAGCCTTGATCAACACTGATTGTTTTATACGCATATGAAAGAGCTAGAGCTTTCTAAGTTATGGCCATAACATTACAACAAATGAATTACAAAACCCTACCGAGAATAAGGTGCTAATATTATTTCATTTACTGAGTTGTACGTACCTTCACAGAATGGTTGGAATGTAGCTAGTAGTAGAAACAAGCACACCAGTGTCGTCCTATTTGGGACTCGTCAACTGAATAGACCTCCATACCTGAGTTTATATACACTTCGGAATTTAGAACCAATACCTCCCACTTTAAACGAAAAACGCATCATTTACTTAGATACTGAATCCAGATAACCACTGATTTGTGTAACGGGGATGAATTTTGATTAAACTTGTAATGGTTTGAGGTCATCCAGTTGTTGATATTTTTGACTGAATTTTGATCAGTCTTAGTTGGTATGCGTACACCCTATGTGAACTGTCACAAGTTTTTGTAGATTTTTACATGTACGTACGACTAAAATGTTCAAAGTAGAGTGAAACGTACGTTCTCGATTCCAGTCTATTAACCACACTCCATCCATTCTGTAGAAAAATGTGACATAATTGATGTATTAAGGTAATCGGCAAAGGACGCACTTATGCCAATTAAAACTGACCAGAATTCACTCAAAAATATCAACAACAAGATAATGTGAACAATTAAAAATTATTACTGCTATCGGTAATAATAACACGTTTCAATTATAAGACTAATCACTATGTCATCATTGTTTGTCCACCCAAAACAAAAAGCAAAACAGTGTCATCAACAATCCCTTTTTCAAATGGCATTGTAAATACTTTAGGGAACAAGAGTCTACTCATTTGCCCCATTGCCCTAGTATAGATTCAAGGTCAATTTAAAAAATATATAGTATCAACTTATTAAATGAACACTGAAAGTTTAGGTGTGGTCTTACGTGAGTCATTTATGCACCAGAAACTCATTCATCAAGGCTGATAAATGAGAGCGAATAACCCTATCTGTGGCACGTTACTATTGCCAATATACCTAAGCTATAAATGAAAGTGGTTCTACTATTTTTTTGGATTGATTAATTCAGTTCTGTGACTGATGGATGATAAAATCAAACCTATGATACTTCGATCACGTAATTTAATGCTCCAATCACATCTTTAGTAATTTCAAACTCCATCAAATTAATAAAATTGTTCAATCACCTGAGAACTATGTTAGGTTAACCACTTTCTCCCTATGATAGACTTTACTGATCTCAAAGTCTTTGATAATCAGTTTCATTTGTCTGGCAGACTCCAACCAGTAAACATATTGCCTCTAAAATAGTTTACAGCAAAATTCAATCATTTCATACACCGATAGTATGACTTAGTCCACAAAACTTAATTTTCTCCAAACAACTTCTACGTTAGCTACCGTAAAACGTTTAAATAAATGACGGGTGAATATCTGTAATACATAAACAGCTAGATGAAAGTCTATCACATCAGAAAGAGCTTTATCTTATTTATCAACCATCTCTGCACTCCCCTCCAAATAATGGTTCGAGGAAGTGTGAGCAATATTTGGAAACCGAATACTTGTAGCCATGTTTCACAAAGAGTGCAGCACACTGGTTCTTGAATGCGTAATATGACAATCACCTGAGCAAATAGCAGTGTTGGTTGATAAAACTTAGATGGTCCTTACGTTTCAGCGCCAAGACTACGTCAGTTATATGTCAATCAAGGGTGACAAAGTTCATAACGTACATAAAGTGGTAAACGCTCTGAATCACTTACCTATCTGGCATCAAACCAAGCATCGAATAAAAACTAGATACAAAACAATATAGAAGGTGATAAATACATCCCGAACATCCTTGTATTATCATCTAGAAAGCTTATATAACCCTGTATCACACGACGACTATGTACACATCATCTGATTAACTGAAATAGATTGGGTGATCATATAGAAAATATTGCCTTGGGGCTCAAATGCATTTTGTTTTACTATGAGTTTGAAGCATTATCGGTGAACCATGCGAATTATAACCAGCTGTTGATCAAAGCCGAAAGATCAATAGCTAGGTGTGAATGACAATCAAATAATAATAATAATAATAATCAACGCTGTAAATCAACTGGTGACTTCTGATAGGTGAACAACACAAGTGTACTTTCCAGACAGTCTAGTTTTTACCCATTCACAAGAGATTTAATGATACGAGAATAGGAACAACAAAACTTGATGAAAGGGAAACCGAACACAATCTAGATAAGTGCTATTTAGTAGGCAGAAACAGTAGGAAATAAAAAGAAATGAAATCAGAAAAACCCAACAAATTGAGTAAAAACGACGTCAATGTAATCTATTTTTGTATGTCGTATATATATCATGCTTCCCTTTGTCCCCTATCCTCCTTCACTGTTTATTATTCACTGCAACCGGCATATATACAAAAAGGAACGGAAAACGTAAATGAAGATGGGTAAACAAACTATTACGCAAATATGAGCTATTGAAAAAAATATGTGTAATTGACACGCAAACAAGTACAAAGAGATATAGAACACCTTAAAAATATATGCCTCATTTTCATAATTTAATTATCACATTAAGAAATGTTTTATACACAGTTGGGTTTCATATAATGCTACCTTGATGACGTGTCATACAAAAGGTTCTGGTAAAAATACAGATATACAGTAAACTGGTCGATTGGAGCTGTATTCGTTTAAATAAAAGACGGGAGACAAATGAAACAATAATCAACATGAGCATAACAACACCGAAAATGACAAACGAAAACATTTGTTCCAGAGAAAAAACAACTGATTTATATCAGAATCACAAAAACTTTTCGAAATTGCTTCACATCCTTACAACAGTTTAATTTTTTGTTATATTTCGCTAATCAGAAGGGAAATGTAAAACAAAGTTATTTGATCATTGAAATTTCGTTATGATCTGCTGGATATATTAACTAAGACAAAAGACATTTAAACAAGGAACAACACATGATCTGGTAAATTCGTTAGGTAATTGAACGAATTTGAAACAATGGTCGTATCAATGACAGTAAAAAAATTAACATAATAAACACGGTTCAGAAGGAACGAATGAAATCAGTAAATAAGAAGCATGAAAAAAATATATCAACATTAAAGGTTCACAATATGAAGAAAGAATTTATTAACCTTAATTAAGTCGTATCACATAAGATCTTCAAACGTAGATTATGATTATCTTTCGACATCTAACCAGAATTATATGAAGAAACTGATTAATATTTTTTTAGGAATTGTCCCCAAGACATCAACGGATTATTATCTTCAAATATGAAACTTAGTTATCAAGTATATAATCGCGTAAGACGGTTAGATTTAGAAATACTAACTTCCTAAAGTTAGGAAATTAGGGAAAGAAACAAACCTGTAAACCAACGATTAAACTAAACTGATGATTCACAACGCCTCAATATGTTAGCGAATAACAGCTATTTAATTACTAAATTGAATATAGTTTCATCATCTACTTAAATTTGTTACTAGAACAATTGTCAAATAAATCATAATAAAATATTATAACAACGAATGAAAAAAGAATTGACGATTCACTTTATCGAGTAAACAAACTTTTAAAACACAATATTAACACTACACCTGTTCTCTATTATGACTAGTCCTAAATAGTAAGGGGAGACAATAAATGTATGTTTAATTTCAGGAATGAAATAATGTTACTCGACTTCCCAGAACAGAAAATAATTTGCAAACTACTCAAGATGCGATTAAGTTGCATTCAGTAAACTGAGACTATATTTAGTGTTATAGGAACTCCAGTTACAACTGAATGGTCAAAAATATGAACGTAGCTTCAGCTACCAGGTTCCAGTGATATGCTTAAACCTTATACCATAGGTGCGATTAAGTATCAGTGCACATAACTGTATTAGTTATTAAACAGTTTTTTACGTAAACATGACTGCAAAAACGAAGCCGATGAATATGCTGAACTCATGGGTCACAAAGCATAGACAGATTTCTAATACAGTATAAATTCAGAATATCGAGTTTCAGAGTTGTATAACAAAAAGTGATGACATTACTGTTCTGACGAGCAAGTAGAGAATGAGGATACAATTTACTAATCGCACTGAATGAGAATCGTACTTAATCATGAAATGACTGAAATTCGAATTCTGGACCACTGATTTCCGGTTAACAGTGTGATCTAAAAGTCTATGAGCTTCATCCAACATTGGCTCGAGAGTATATACTGTTGAGAAGTCTCGAACTAGGACGAAAACATTATCCAATATTCTCTGATTTTAAGTGTTTCTCCAGTTTGAGTGAATTCATCAGAAAAGTTAACATCTAACCTATGTGTATGTTACTTTCTCTTAAAAAACACATTACACACCAATATTTATCTTTATGGCATGACGCTTATTACTATAGTCATTTTAGCACAGAAATCACTGATTAGTATTCAAGATAGTAAAACAGTAGGGTTTTGGCGACAAAGTTGTACAAAAATGTTCACACATGACATATATATATATATATATATATATATATATATAAGCGATTCTCAACTAAAATGTAACATAAATATGGATGAACAGTTATACTTCCTGTTGAAAAACATATATTATCTAAAACTAACCATCCAAAAATCAAACCTAAATACAACACTCTTTCAATAATCATACCATTCTGGAATATAACTTAGTTACTAAACTTCCACGAAAAATATAATGAATAAATAAAATCATGGAGGAAAAAAATTGTTACTTCTATAACAGTTTTAAATTATGCCTAATGTAATGTAATATACCACATCTACTTAAGTTAATTATGTTTTAAATGCTGAGAATGTGTCTCGCATAAAGAGTTAGAGAAAAGTTGTTCACGAAACGAATTAACAAATTCTGTTGATCATTTAAGGCTTTGAATAGTCGGCCCGTGATGTAACCCACTTTCAAATTAAACTATCATCATGGAGATCCAATGTCAATCAATAAAAAGTTCCAATAAACTTTGTTGATTAAAAAAGTAATCAAATGATATGGTATTTAAGATAATATCAAATGATTTTCCTTTCGACAAAGACTACAACCTACTTTGATACATTATCAAAGCTGATAACAATAAGCTATGTCAAAAGTTTGTTTCTCTGCTGTCTAATATCGAAAATCTATTTTGCGAAATAATTGACCATGAACATTAAACATAGTTTAGAGTATCTAAACGAAATAAAATTGTTAAATGTTTTCAAATTATATATATATATATATTTGATCGAGTTAACAATATGGATATACAATAGGCATTTTTTTAAAAATCAACCGCTATTCAAAGGACGTTTAAACCAATCTTGAGAGAATAAACGAATTAAATCTGTGTAGAATTGTATGTCTTTCTCGAGCTTTAAATCATTTTTCAGAGGGAAAGATGGAACTCATTCGAAATCTTACTCGTAATATTGTCAGCCGCAAATTTATGTGTGATTTCGATTAGTTAGTGTTGTCACCTAGTTATATTATCTTATGTGAACACAAATACAGTATGTTAAATAACTCTTAGACCCTCATTTACTCTTATTCTTCACGTTTACTATTGAGGCATAAGTGGTTGTCTGAAAAGTATTCAGTTACAGTAAACTAAACAAATAATTTTACTACAAACACTGTCAAACTTTCGAAACTACCAAATAAATCAAACTTCGTCATTGTTTAGTAGAAATGTGTTTGATTAGCTAACTGATTAAAAATTTTGTCTTTAATCATGTTACATTTTAGACTGTGGTGATTGGGCGGTCGACTGTGTTATATCCGCGTCGCCACTAGTGTATACAGACCACCAACTGTTATATCTGGAGTGCTGTTGTTGTTATGTGGGCACCAACTCTGTTGAGTCCTCCAGCCCTACTGCTTACTTGAAAATCGGGAACCACTGCAATTCCTCGATCCTGTGGCCTACACTGGGAAACAGGAACCGCTAAAACCCCTACGACTCAAAGTGAAAACACAAAAGACTAATAAAACGAAGATTTATTGACAAGCCAAAAACACGTCCCCAAACAAATTGCAGCATCACATCATTATTAGACCAAAATACAATCATTTATACACCGAATTTCACACATACTTCATAATAACATATAGGAGAAGTACATAGACTTAGTTGTAAAGACACACTCTGAACACAGTTCACTTGAATGTATACAGAGAATATAGCTGAAACACTGAACAAAAGTTTGCACTTGTCATGTTGAACGAGATTTATACTGAATCGATACAAAAAATGTCGACGTAAATGATGTCAGCTTTCTTATCCCGTTATATCAAGTTTTAATTTTAGTTTCAAATAAACTAATATTTTTTTCAAAGAAATTTGAAATTCTTAATAAGAACAACAGTTTCGATAGTGAACTGCGTTAAATACCAGAGTTACTCTTCAAAGATAACAGATTCAATTGCAGCTTCTAAAGACCAGTATTTCATACGCTAAATCAATTTTCCAACAGTAAATACCCAAACCATTACCTAGAACTCGAAACAAAACTTCAAAGTACTAAAAACAAGTATAAAATTAGTAAATTAATTATCCAGTAATCGCTACTTTTCTTGTAAATATGGAACAAGCTGTTCCATATTGGTGTAAACAGTGGCAAAGAGGGAATTACAGCACAGTCAACTAAAAGTAGAGTAAGTCAGGGATAACTTATTTCCACAAATATTAATTTAATAACATACATACACGAACAAACTTGATCATATTCATAATATCAAAAGAATAATGTCAATAATAAATATATGTGCAAAGAGGTATACAAGCAACATTTAAGAGTTGAACCTGCCTCTTAATATGATGAACAGATAAAATTAATTTGCAACCTGAGCCTAGTCTTAATATATAGTGATAATCAAAAGAGTTAATAGGCTGAATATTCTATGAATGTTGACGGTTAAATGTAAACATATGCTGTGAAGCAACTCACGTTTGATGCAAGTACACCAGTAATGAACCATATCGATCTGAAAATACACTTTATTTACTAGCTACCTCAGTAGAAAGAGAACTCAGTCTCTATACAATATTAATGGTTGATTACTATGATCGGGTAACGTAGTGACAATAGACAATTAGATCCTATTAACAACTAGAACGAGCTACCAGAAAATAATAATTGTAGTAAATAACCCTCGATCTTAAACTGGAGGTACATCAGATCATTCAAGCCTATTGGTAACCACATTCCCACTACTTTCATGAACCAGAAGCTGTAAAACTCCAAATTCGTAGATTTTATTATGTATTATGATGAAAGTGTATATTATTGAAGGTTTTCGAGATAATACAAAAGAGCCTCCACTATTTACCAGTTCTTAAAGGCTTTTTAAATGGTTTTATTACCAGATGAGATTCATTTTTAAATTAATTAATCGATTAACACACCACACAGCCCGTATGTGGACATTAGGATCCGAATTTGAACATACAAGCATTTTATTTATTTATTTATTTAAACACATAAATATTGGTACAAGGGGACACCAGATATATATACGCCACACAAAATAATGAGAATGGGAAGAGAAAAGGGGTAGGATGCATATATATATAAAAAAATAAGAGTAATGATGGGGGAAACTGAAATGTACAACCAGAAGAACTCTTTCAGTTAAGGAAGTTATGACCACTCTCTTTATGAAGAAAGTAAAAGAAGGTTACAGAAGGATCGCCACTGGCTTCTATTCTGAGCCATATCTGATAACATCTCTAGCCACTGTGTTGCACCATCTCTTGGACCCCAACCAGGGAGTCGGGAAGGACCAACAGAAGCTAGCCCTTTGCAGCTTTCTTTCATGCCACAACACCATGTCATACACTGACCACCCCCCGCTTTTTCCAACCAATCCCAGCGTCGGCAAATAATGCACGACGAGGAAGTCTCTGGGACGACATTCGTAGAACATGTGTGCTTGACTTCTATAATAGTGGCAGAAATAGTAACAGAGCAATGACATTGAACATTACGCTAATTATAACATTGGTTTTATGTTAGATGACCACACTTAACTGCTACTTACAGTTCAAGAACGAGTTCACGACTGGTACAATCAGGCACTAGTACCGATTATCACACAATGTACCATGACGTAAACAGAGTTGAAAAGCAAACGCAAACTCAATTATGTAGTAGAAATATGACATGAACTCAGATTAGAAACATTCCTGCGCTACTGTCAGTAGTCACCACCTCCAATTCCTAAGAAACAAAACTACTATAAAAACACTAACTGGAAGAACTCATCTAAACTCCAGCCT
Organism: Schistosoma mansoni; assembly: GCF_000237925.1. Lineage (NCBI taxonomy): Eukaryota > Metazoa > Platyhelminthes > Trematoda > Strigeidida > Schistosomatidae > Schistosoma > Schistosoma mansoni. The sequence continues at coordinate 300,692 of NW_017386032.1, read as the reverse complement.
CAGAGTTAAAGAGTCTTCATATACATCATTTATGATGCCTCACGGTGAAAGCCGAGATTCTTCAGAAGTCACGAGGCTAATACTCCTTCCGGCAAATAGGATGATGATAAACATGGGTACGCGGAATATCCAAACAATATGAGAGATCAGGAGTACTATTCCAAAAGACATGGAAATGGACAAAAATAACCTGACCGGGATTGGAATAGGAGCAACTCATTGCATTCAATCCGGACAAAAAAACACTAACATGAGGAGAACTGTTACCGAAGTCTAGTCATAAAGAATAAAGTGCCCTCCCACACACACAAACACAAGGAATTCTACCAATCCTGTCAAGATAAGAATAGAAGAGCTTTCGAATCACGTCTTTTCTCTTTCTTCTGGTTGTTCACTGGATTATGAAGACCACATCTCAAGAAAAACACGAGATCCAGCGGACACACTAGACGCAGCTGAGTGACTGGTCTTGTAAATGACTTGATCCTTCAATTGCAAACACAGCAACAAATGCAAAGACAGCCACTGTACCAGCAGCTTTTGCAGTAGCATGCCTCAACGCAGAGGAAATATCAAGATTCTGAAGCATAACACATTGAGAACCAGTCAAATCACACTTACTGGCAAAGCCTCCGAAGAGGTGGGAGCCTTAACGTAACTGGACAGGATCGTCAATAAACTAGGAGGATCCGATAGAGATGTAAACGTACGAGTCTGTACTGAAAGGGCAACACTCCTACAACTGAAGAATACCTGTAACTCAAAACAACCGTCAACCACTACCAAAGTAAGAATCGTCAACATTAACGTTAAAACAATTCTATTGTATGGGGCCGAAACTTGAACAATTGTCACCACCATCACCAAAAGTATCCACAAACAACTGTCTACGTGAGATACCCCAAATCCATCGACCAGAGAATATCAATAACCTACTCTACCAGAGAACAAAGCAGCTCCCGGTTAGGGAGGAAATTAGAAGACGCTAGTGATGGATAGGAAACTGCAGAAATCATTAAACTACATCAAGGCAAGTCCCAACACGGAATCCTCAAGAAAGAAGGGAGACAGGATGTATCAAGGGACATATAGTGTCGGAAAACGGGAGCAGAAATCAAGACCAGAAATAACACTCAGCAGCAACTGAAAAGCACAGCCTAAGGCAAGGTGACTGAAGATCGCTGGTCGGGGTAGCATGCTTAATTAAGTGATGAAGAGAACGGCTAGATGTTGAGGACATGTTTTAGAAAGACAAACTAGAAAGGCATGTATGAAGTAATGATGCAATACGGGTTTGAGACGGAGGCAAGGAGAGAATGTATCTGTGCCATTGTGAATGATTTTTAGCCATGTCACCCAGTTTCAATGACTACCACTTATTCAACGAGTATCAGTTGTGGTTTTTATTAAAGATCTCGTTGTTATAATTGTCTTTCGACATATATTACACATGTAGATTTAACGGTGGATCAATTGACTTGCTTTATCAAACCAACGAAAACAATCGATAATTTTCCATTTCGAAAATAATTAATTATTAGGAAAAATCAAAATTTATATAAAGATAGAACAAATATTGATGCAGAATAATATGAATTCATTATATTTCGTGGTTTCTCATCAGCTGCTTACAACCAAATATGCATTAGAGTTTTATCATTGGGGTAATAAATAATGTGGAACAATTGACATAATTGAATGTAAAGGATTGGAATAACAAAAGTCATCGATGATAACTATATATATGGGCAAGGAAAGGTCAGAGGTTATTAGGTATTGAAATAAAGGGAGGCGTAATAGTTGAGTGGAGTTCAGAGACAGATAAAATCAAAAATGTGATTATTTTAGAGGTAGTTGAAAACAATTAGGGTGGGTTACGT
>NW_017386032.1:265606-298612 GCF_000237925.1 Schistosoma mansoni | reverse complement strand
CACTCTTCTCTCGGTTCTTCCAATGTATGTGCTTCGGCACGTACATGTAAAGTGGTGAATGCAGTTGGAGGTACTGAGAAAAGAGGACGTGCATGTCCACATTTCTGAGCATGTTCCCAAGAAACTGAGGTTGCAAGGGTCCAGGGCTCTCAACAGTGCGATAGCTCGGCATTTACTCGACACCGGGCACAGAATCGACATTTCTCATGCCTTTAAAATCATTAATAAACAAAGAAGTACAACTGCTCTCCGGTTTGCTGAGGCGATCGCGATAAAAAAACTCAAACCGGACCTATGTATTCAAAAAGAGACAGTGATAAACTTATTACTACCTTGGTAACCCATTTTTGTTTTGTTTTGTTTGTTTCAGTTTTGTTGTTGTTATTAATTCAATTTTGGTTAATATTCAGTTGTTTTTTTTATACCCAATTCTTAAACCACCCTTTCTCTCACACATTTCCGCTCATTTGTCTCTCCTAATTATATGAACTATCCAAATATTATTCAATTATTACGTAACCCACCCTAATTGTTTTCAACTACATCTATAAATTATCCAATCATTACGTAACCCACCCTAATTGTTTTCAACTACCTCTAAAATAATCACATTTTTGATTTTATCTGTCTCTGAACTCCACTCAACTATTACGCCTCCCTTTATTTCAATACCTAATAACCTCTGACCTTTCCTTGCCCATATATATAGTTATCATCGATGACTTTTGTTATTCCAATCCTTTACATTCAATTATGTCAATTGTTCCACATTATTTATTACCCCAATGATAAAACTCTAATGCATATTTGGTTGTAAGCAGCTGATGAGAAACCACGAAATATAATGAATTCATATTATTCTGCATCAATATTTGTTCTATCTTTATATAAATTCATAAAGGGAAGTAACTGCATAAAATCAAAATTCTCAACCGAGTTTAAACCTAGCTTGTCATCACCTATGCATAGCCAGTTGAACATTATCTATAATGTTCAACAATTCGAAATAACTCCTGACAAATAAAACTTGGACTAATCATTCAATAGAGATGGAGTCTCACTTACTGAAATACGTTTACTTCTTGCCCATGATCTTCCGGACGGCTTTTTGCTCGTTTGATCAATACTTACATGCGTCACCTGCCCATTAATACTACTCTCTACCAATGACTTTGAAACTTGGAAATCATTTGACTGAAACGATTTGTATGAAAGTGTCTGGTTATCATGATGTTCAATTTGATGTGGTTGAATCATGTGAAACTGATTAAAAAATTTGTCGATGTTTTATTGCATAACACTCACTCAGTCCACATCAAATGGGTTTTCATCTCAACAATCTAAATAAATGAGCAGGAAAGATTCGGAAATTAGTATACACTTTTAAGATTCTAGGAACTATGACTTTAAGTTCCAGATTGATACAAAATTTCACAACTAACCTGAGATCATCAGTCAATTGATTACCTAGATGAGAGGAACAGTTTGAGTAACAATGATCAAATAGCTGTAACTGAGACTTTCTAAATAGAGTCCCATCGACAAATGTAATGGATGTGTATTTCTTGGGATGTAATAAGTGTTATTTGACAGATGTCGACTAAGCCTTACTTATCCTAGTGCATGAAAAACAACGTAGCCAGTTGGCTTGAATGACTATGCTACTTTTGTTCAAACAAGTAACAAGCACAGGACAATTGTAAGAAAAGATTCTACTCTCATGTGTAAACCACATGATGAATAGTATGTGCTACATTCAGTGAGTTTTAAAAATTATTCGAAGCTAAATACAGTATCTTGGGAAAAGAAATTAGTCTTATGGAAGTCGAAAGTAATGTAATGGTTCCTATAACAAATTTTAAAAAAAGGCCCCCAAATGCCCTGGTATGGCCGAGAGTGGGGAGAGTCCGCTCTCCTCGAAATACTCTCACATGGCCATGCGTAATATAGCCTCTGCCAAGGAAGTCCTACTCACTGCCTTCTCGTGGCGGGGGTGTTGTTTACGAAATTGAGAGGACGAAAAGCGAATGTACGGCGCTTCAACCGGGCTGGTGGACACGGATAGTCCACCTAGGGGAGTTGGCAAACCCTGATTGCAAACCAATGGTGCTCGTGGGCTCCAGTATCCTGAAGGAACGAATGGCGTATGAACCAATTGTTGGTTACCGGCTACCATGGGAATGCATCGCCTCACGATGCTTCACTGCCTTGTGAATCAGACCTTTAGGTCGAAGGCTCCGGGTGTGGCCCCCTAAGAAAACCACCTGCTTCAGTTTGGGCACCTCAGCAGTATCACAGCCCTCACACAAATCTCACTTGATTTGTGCGGTGCATATGTATCTGGTGCTTCCTTGTACCAATATTTATGTGTATAAATAATAAATAATAATAAAACCTAAAGCTTGTATCAAGAAAGGCTACTAGTTTTGATCGGTAGGTCTGCATCTGCTACATAGTTTCAGAACGCGTAGTTGTAAGTGTTATCGACAGTTAGTAACTTTTTGTATTTTAGTAAAGAACAGTAATGAGCAAAGTAAAAATACCGCCAAACCTTTGATTTTCTCCTAGTTGTTATAATGGATTTGAAGTGTGCTACATTTAAGTTGTATGTTTCACCCCATACGAAATACTATAATTCACCATTTGAATAGCAATTTTACAATGTCCAATACTAGCGAGATGATCAACTTACAAACACCGCAATACCACCTTGAGCGGAAACAAATCAATCGCTAGATTACCAAGACAGTTCATAGTTGAAACGTAGCTGGTATGGAACTAAAGGAGCCAACTACATAAACACCCCCTACACTGAAATTTTAGAAAAATACCCTTTAGATTTAACACATCATCTTATCACTCGGATTGAACATATACATATATACTCATGTAAAATCACAACAATTTAAGTTGCTGTTTTTTTTGTCAATTTTCCACAGGTTACTAAACCGTTTCAGGAAAATTTTGCATGAAAGTGACACTTCATAACTGACTAGAAATGCACCATCACTAAACGGATTAGAGGGTTGATGAGTATAAATAGCTGCAAAACAGAATGCTTATCTCCAGCAGAATATTAAGAGTTTTGACTAAACACGAAACACTAATAAAATGAACTAGGTATAATACAAGACAATGTATACTTATAATATATAACTCGTAACAATTTAATCATTAAATGGGTGAAGCCAGTGCAATAAAGCTGAAGAACTTCGATGACCAATAAACCTGACCGAGGTTTCATCCTGTAAATCGTAATATAAATGTGCAGAAAAACTAGCTTGCAGAGTAAAATTTAAAGATATTCGTAAATGGTGACCGGTTGCGTATCAACGTTGCTGTAAACCAACTTCAACCTGGTTACGCACAGAATGGTGCTTAGTTGAAGCGATTCTCATAAATGAAGTCCTAGAACTTCCCAATCTGGTAAAGAAGTTGAGTCTGACATTAGACAATAAGAAGACTACGAGTGTAACCACCAATGCTATCAGTTAAACTCTTACCACGGATAGAAAGATTGAGACTCGCATGGTCAACACACATGAAGAGGGAGAAACATGAGCTCAGAATATTGTTATTAGTAATCTTCTAGTACTGTCATGACAATTAAATCACCACCCATCAAAAGTGCACTCACTGTAAACGCTGCGGGGTGAAAGCAACTGGACGATGTGCAGCGAGCAAAAGTCCCTGATAAAACTCGGTGTGTAGAGGGTGAGACCCAAGCAAAGAGGTTCTTACATTTGTTACTTGAAACTAACGATGGAAAAAACGTTATGTTATACAATTCATATGAAATCTGTAACTCGAATATTCATATGCAGCCAGTGTTTACTTGAGGATGGAATGAATACTCAGGTTGAGTTAAAAACCCAAAATCATAATGGCAAAGCGAACCTTGGGATTCAGGGTTTCCGAGTAGTGGTCCATGGAGTTAATGCTTTCGAGAACTATATGGGTGGAAAGGGCGACCAAGAAACACCGTATGTGCTGTACAAAGGTTCACAGCCTTCGAAAAACCCAAGAATATATGTAAAAAAAAATACTATAGCTATTTATAAAAGACAATCGGTACATCAGACCCGTACCTTCCCAAAACAATTCCTTTTGTAAATTAATCAAATTACAAAACTAAGTGATTGCACCGCCAATATTTTTATTTACTTTATTCGTATGAGAGGAAATTCTCTTAATGAAAGAATCGTTTTCAGTTGTAATGACCCACCCCCCTGAATATTGTCATTATTTTATCCACTAACTTCTATGCATTCTGTATTTCAAATTATCCCAAACTTTTTTTTCTGTCTCTTCACTATCTCATTTTCTTACTGTGTCGCGCATATTTTGTTTCCCCTTCGACTGAAATATCATATATACAATTTATAGGTAAGTTTCAAGTCAAAGGTAAATTGATAAACTATGGAAGTGGCAATAACCTAAAGGTTTATAAAAAACTTTTACAAAAATACCCAGAACCACGATCTCTACGCAGTAGGTCAAGACTAAGTGTCCATAAAGCACATCAAGGTCGTCTGCTAAATATCTAATATCTTCGAGAGACCGTATACAAACTATTTGGTGGACCATGTGTTAGTACATAATTATTAGGTCTATTCATTGAGTTGATTGTGATCACTTCAGCTGTAAGATTGTCCTAAATTGTGTCGACTCTTAGTGAGAAAAAGTGAGGACATACTTGAGTTTTCACTGTTTAATGTTAACGTTCTCGGGAATTCCCCCATGGAGTACAGTGATGAATCCCTGGTAGGATATTCGTGTTGAGATGACTTGGAGTATCTGGTGTATTATGGGACACTATCAGACCATCTATTACTCTCTAACTCAACGAGAACAATCTTGTATTGGGGTCTATCTTACTGAGATTTGTTTCTCAATCTCATCACTATTCTTGCCCGTTCCTGTACTTTATGCACTTTTTGATGACAGGCGGTTTAACAACGTTGTGAATTTCGAGATCAGGCCCTAAGTACTTTTTCGAAGTGTCGAATGCAATTCTGGAGTGATTGCACTAAGCTGTCTTCATGAAAAGTGAGTAGTTGCATTTGCCTAGTCTACACCTGCAATGCAGTCTAAGCTCTGTGTGATTACTAGTCCTAGATTTCGGTCTAAGCAGATGATTTAGGGTAGATCATCATAGAAGATGCAAATTTTCTGTGTCCCATAGGGCTGAACAAGCATAACGTGGCATTTAGATAAGCTAAGTTTCAGTCCATTGTCCACCTCCCATTCCCTATTAAAATGTGGTTCCTTTACGGTCTGAGTTAATTCTTTCCGCCTCTCATAGACCTGTATATCTTACTATTTTCAGCCTATATGAGGGTCGATGATCTTATTTTATCTAGGAGGTATTTTAGAACAAAGATAGAAGTGTGTCGGGACCTTTTCTATGAAGAATGGGTACCTTAATATGTCAAACGCTTATGCGAAATCAAATGTTGTTACACGAATTGTTACCTTTGGTCACGACAGATTTCTCGGTCGTCCCATGTCAGGAGAACATTGAGCGCTCACCATCTTTTTTAAACCATTGCTGGGCTTCATGAAGGATGTTGTTTCTGTCCACATGTTCCCGCATTTGGTCACTGACCAGTCTTTCCATTGCATTCGTCACTACTGGGAGTGATTTTACTGGCTTGAAACAAATGGAATATAAATATGTATGAGTCATATATACATAGTGATAATAAAACGAGTCTGAGAAGCTAATTTGAGTATAACATAAGAGATTGTTTTAATTACAAACTTCGGATAATTAAGAATAATAATTATTTGGAAGGAAGAGAGGAAAAGAAAATTCTGAAAAGAAAAAAACGAACACCTAGTGAGAGGGTTCAAACATGCTAATGTCGACCTCTGACTTACTTACTTACGCCTGTTACTCTTAATGGGGCGTAGGCCGCCGGCCAGCATTCTCCAACCCACTCTGTCCTGGGCCTTCATTTTTAGTTCTATCCAATTTTTGTTCATTTTCCTCATGTCTATCTCCATTTCTTGGCGTCATGTGTTCTTTGGTCTTCCTCTTCTCCTTTGACCTTCAGTATTTCGTACGAGGGCTTGCCTTGAGACGCAGTTGGGTGCTTTCCTCATTGTGTGTCCTATCCATTTCCAGCTCCTCTTCTTCATTTCTTCCTCCTCTGGAACCTGGTCTGTTCTCTCCCACAGTAGGTTGTTGCTGATAATGTCTGGCCAACTGATCCAAAGTATTTTGTCTAGACAACTGTTGATAAACACTTGTATCTTCTGGATGATGGCTTTCGTAGTTCTCCAGGCTTCCGCCTCATACAGTAGAACTGTCTTGACATTTGTATTGAAAATTCTGGCTTCGGTGTTGGTTGACAATTGTTTTGAGTTTCAGATGTTCTTCAGTTGTAAATATGCTGCTCTTGCTTTACTGATCTGCATCTCCACATTTGCATCAGATCCTTCGTGTTCATCGATGATTCTGTCCGGATATGTGAAGTTATTTACATCCTCCAAAGCTTCTCCGTCAAGTGTGATTCTATTGGTGCAGTTAGTTTTCTACGGGATGGGGTCGCTAACCCAATGCCCGACCCCCCTCCTTTATCCGGGCTTGGGACCAGCAGTAGCTTCGGAGGGGCTACAGGCTGAGTTATCGATCTCCGAAGTAAACCATTGATTAGAAAACGCTTTAAGTCCACTTGGGTAAATTCACGCAAATTTATGCAAAGGGATATCGAATGAAACTTGATTTTAGTATAAACTCTTGTGAAATAATAATTTAGAACGACGCTATAAATGTCATAATCAGTTGCAAAACGATAGATAAACATAAATTTCTGTATGTTATATATATGCGGTGGAGATCAAGTGAATCTGAGAAGTTAGTTTATTTAATAGTAACATAAGATGATTTCTTAGTTAGAGAATTCGGATGTTTAGGAGGAAAAGAAGGGACAAAAAAGTGTCTAATGTGTCGATGGACCAATCTTAATAATTATTATCATAAATATGAATATAAGCGAACTTCAGATATTGAGATGAATAGAAAGAAAAGAAAATGAGCGAGAAAAGTTTCGGAGGTTCTGCTTTGTTTTCCAGTCAATTAGATAGATGACTGACCTTGTTTGTATAAATCATTGTTAAACACATTAATATTCAATAGATAACATAATCCACTTTCGGAAAATTATCTCCGATCAGAAGATGATCTTTTTTTGATGAATAATATAATTTTAAAGGTTTTTCATCCTTACCTCCTTGAGTGGCAACGCTCACAGTCCTTAGATTCCAATCGCTGTGACCATTCGCTTATGAAACCACATTGAGGGGTTACACTCTTCTTGCCGAGGTCTAGAAGTGAGCTGTCAATGTCCTGGCTGTGGGTACCTCATAAAGCCACAGATGTAGTAGTAGTAGTGTTATCGGATGTGGTAGCTTTTCCTTTTATATGCTTACACACATAGGAGGACGCCATATTCTTCCAACCCATTGCTTTGTGCCGCTTGCTTTGAAACAATATCAGCAAGATTCTGACGATTCGACTTATATGACTGTTGACGGCATTGTGACCTTGAAGCGGATTTTGATGAATGCCATCACTCCACCTCGTGTTTTGCCTGTCAAATCTGAAGAGTAATAACATATTTCTGCCAGGGCAGGTGCTATGCCTTACACGACTCAACGATATCAGCAGAGAGACAGATTTTGTTTAGAACCTTGATCTTGGTTTCAAGTTTGAAGCACATGCTTCTGATCCCTCCTACTTCACTTTCAAGTCCTTTTACATTACTGTAGAAGCACTTGGTTGTTAGCCTCTTTATACAATGATCCTCTATGGAAGCTTCTGTGTTGTGGAGTCATGAATATTCCTTGGTCTAAAACGTGTTGCCCAATCTGACATTCGAGTTCCTACTTTTTTTTGGACCTTTAGCCTTGAATTGTCCATTTGTGTGTTACAGTGTCGTATTGTTGATATTTTTAAGATTTTAGATGCAATCAATTTGTCTAGGTAGGTAGCTATAGTCCCGGTATCATTGATCGTGATCGTTGTCTTGAAGAAAGTGAAGGGACTCGACTGAAAAGTATCGTAAACTTTTATCATATTAACAAACGTTGAATATATTGTAGTATGGTGAAATGTTTAGATGTTGCACCGAATATTAGGTAAGTAAAGCCGTTTCAGTTGATATTTCAAGTCGTTTAGTCGTTGTTGTGTACCGAGTGACTTTCAATCCCCTTGGAACCTCGTCGTTAGTTCCTAAACCACGAAGAAGCGTAGCTGGTGCGTTTACAGCATCTAGACCACTCTCACGTCTTGATGTTCTGATCCATATGTTGTTTTTATTCGTGAGAGATCAGAGGTATTGTGCTCGCGTGAGAAACCATCAGAGTACTTCGCGTTTAGACTAGTGAACTGCATCGCATGTCATTATCTCAAACTTTGCAAAGGGACGTGGACATATGGCCGCCGGTATGGTGAGTTAAATGAAGTTAGCAATTTTAATGCACCCTTATCTGATGCTTTACGTGATAGGTCTAATGGGAACCGGAGGTTCAAGGCGACTGTTCATGCACATGACTCAATCATACAATTTCTTGAATACATTACTAAATCTGTGAATAGTGACTGAATTGTTTGTTTTAGTTCGATTAAAATATTACAGACGCCTTTTGATCATGCTAACTATCAAATCAAATAACAATATAATAATATATTTCTGAAAGGGCAGGTACAAGCCATTTTTACAGGCATGATCTACAAGTTACAACATATACTGGTTCACAGTATGCACCCTAAGCAGGGTTGTTTAGTAAATATAATCTACGAAAGTTGATAGCAGTTCATTCATTCAGATGTACTGTTTTCTTCCAAATATTTTCCAAACGGGCATGGCGTCCACGTTACATACCAGACCCAATCTCGACAAAAATTGTATCAGGATTTTGGTCATGCCAAGTATTTATGTATTGCAGCTTTTTAAGTTTTTAGTTGTCATAAAGTAGACTTGTGGAGCGCCTGGAAAGCGCGTACGTTCAGCTTGTTCCAGATGTCAAAAGTTACATGGCTTCACCCTCAGAGCAAAATTCTGAAGAGAAAAAAGAAATGTTCATGTTCTTGGCCAGGCTATGCATCAATTCATTTGCCGGAGCTATCAAATGTGCCGAGTTTGTGCCAACAACTGAGTAATGCAGACTCTAGGGAAAGATTTGTAGAAGCGCACATGAGTGCGAGAAATGTATGAGTTGATGAGAGTGATTGTGTCACATCCTAGTGAAGAAATAAATATGGGTAACTTTCGTAACCTAATAATGGACGATTATTCTATATATACTTATTGTTTAACTATTCAGTGATTAAATTTAGTCGATATATGTTCATCTTATTATAAGCTTCATTTTGACCTATGTATTATTATTATGCGATTTACTGTCCCTAAATTATATCCAGTTTATTGATTATTGTATCCCACGTTCACGGCCACATTTGGCTTGATCCTGTACAAATATTATTTTCTATTTTATGGTATAATGTGGTCTATCTGTTTGGCATATAAACCGAGTATGCTTGAAATAAATTATTCGCATAACAGAAGCTGTAATTGATGTTCTGGACTCCATTGGAAGTGCTGGGCGGACAAATGACCAAGGTCGATTGTCATTGATTTGGCACAGTGTTAAGATTCGAAAAGTCATATTTCGATTGGCGTATAATTCACGTGATAAAAAGCAGGACACAAAATCGTAGCGAATCGGCATACGGCTTTCTTCTTTTTTAAAGTCATAGCAAATTGGGTTTTAAATCAGAGATTATATCAGTAGTCTAGCTAGATTCTTGGATGGTTCGTTGTTGTTTAAAAACACCATGGCATCTCAGAACTTCAGCCAAGATATAATATTTCATATTAATACACATTCTACTGCAAATTAAATGATTTTTTCGAAAACAACAATAATCAGGGTTAAATACTAACGAACAATCTTACGTTAGCAATGTTAGATGACTTTGGTCCCAAAGTGCAATGCGAAAGGGTTCAATTTACTTTTAGATTGTTTTTTTCACACTAAGCGAGAATTTGCACCAATCCCAGCAAAATAATATCTTCCTCGAGGACTAGCAACAGCTAATACACAAACAGGACAAAATATAAAATCTAAAAACAAAAAAGGGTTCAAATAGCTTCGAAAAAAAGGGAGACAGCTATTTGTATCGGAATACTGTTTTCAGAACTTTATTTTATAATCACACACAATTCCACACTTCTTTCTGAATTACCTTCATTTATACAGTTCCTTATCCACTCATACCTTGTTCACACTTATTCTTCTTTAACACATTAGTATGCTCTTGCCTAATAAGTACTTCAGTAACAGACAAATAGACTAAATGGTTATACCTTAACCATTCCTCCATGAATATTGTGTGCTCTGCTTTTCGTCCTTCCTTTTTCTTACACCTTTTTCAGCCTACTGCAGATACTCCACCGAAAACAGATATGGCACGGGTGACTTCGTCCTACACCGTTATTAAAGCTTCCGATATTCTGGAGGGATATAAGGTCGAAGCTTCTAAAAGCCCCCAACTTTGCCTGCATCTATTCTCCATCACCAGCTGTATGTTGCAACGCAACCTTCATAAAGTGCGCCAAGTGTGGTGTTGATATGTTTCTTACGAAATCCATTTACATTCATATCTTATGAAATATCAACCCTGCTGAGTATATTTCTACGGTGAAAATTGTAACTTCTGTAACAATTTGATATTGCCTGTAAACCGGCATGCCTCATGTAACAAACTGTTATTTGAGAATAAACTACTATTATTATTACTATATCCAGAGTCATTGGTGTCGCCAATAATGGTTTAACTCAGAAAATGACATGGTCGAAAAATTCAGAATTATTTTTAGATTCGGAATTCACACTTTGCCTCTTCTGATGTACTACAATGTGACAATATTTCAACCTTTAGTCGAAGAGGAAAACAGAAATTAGGGAGTCCAAATAACCATATTTTATTCGTTTATCGTTGTATATCAGAAAGCTGCTCCATTTATCATTGATAGCAAATTTCCTAAAGAACCTCCAATTTCTAGACTTCCAAAATCGAAACTTAAAGACCAAACCAAAGGCTGACCAAGCGTCAAAAATTTAAGATCAGAATCATAAACAAACCAAGTTCAAAGTTTCAGCAAAGTCAATTTGTCAGAAATCAATAAAAAAAGATAACATTCATGATGATAATTTATGGTTTCTTCAGTAAACTTTGAAATGAAGTAACGTTAGCTTTTCCCATAGACGAATAATATTTCAGAAGCAATATAAAAAGCAGGCATATTGCCTACAAATAACCAAAGTTTCAAATAATTTGAAGGATTGTGTGGTTAGGGCCAAATGCCATTACAGGCTCAGGTTGACATTATTTTTAATTAACATCCTATTTTAATACATATTCGTTTCTAAGACGTTTTCGCCGTGTCCATTCCCTTCCAGATTACCAATACTTTTTAACCAATATGCAAAGAACATAATCCAATTTCTTGTTGACAGCGTCTGCTATTTAAGTAAGTGTCGAATAAAGGTCCGAATATGTTATCACAAATGCTTAGTGCAGTTCGTGCTCTCGTTTTTAAATAAACTGATTAGCCCCAGTTGTTGACTGAGAACGTTTTGACTCCCTTCTAAGGACACCTGTTAAGTAATATGTATACTGTGCGTAGTTAGGCATAAATCAAAAATTACATTTAATTAAACTTACAAAACATTCTTCACGTGTTAGAGAATTCGGCATAGCATATTTTTTGTTGAGGCACACTTCTTTTTTAATTGAAGCAATGCAATTTGGGTTTCTTTTCCGATAAATTTTGAAGGTTTTATTCCCAAAACGTGTGTACCTTCAGGTTCTTTCATTCAACTGACTCGCAGTCGTTCCAAAACCTTTTTCGCATGGTGTTCGTTCCACTTTAGACCAGAAACGTTGATTAATAAGTAATCAATGTATCCCTGAGAGAAAAGCACATATCTAGGTAAATTATATATAAACCAAAAAATTAAAATGGCGGCGAATATTTGTGGCTCGGTATGGGGATGTTGGTATTGTGATCTCTGAGCTGGATGAATTGACTATGAAACCTTCGCTGTTCCTTCGGATAGAAATCAATCTGTCTCTCTCGGAAATCTTACCTCTGATGACCTTTGGAGGGTTAGTGCCACACTCTCCATGCCGAACTGCATCTTCACAACTTCGGACAACATGAAAGACAAGATAATTCCTGTCTTAGGAATATCTCTCTCATATTATCCTGTTTACAAAAAATATACAACATTCAAATATGATTGGTTTAACATAGTGTAGATTTTGATCTGATTGTTAAAAAACAATACATATTTTTTTGATGATATTGATTTTGATTATTACATTGAAGAAATCTAGACAAGTTAGCTGGACAAATCGTTGGAATTATTTAATTTTCAATCGCTGAGATTATTTCAAATGTAATTTTCACATATAATGACTTCTCTATACTTTGCGTTCAATTTTTGTCAAGCTATTCGTTCTAATTTTGGCGAATATTCGTATAAAAACGTTCTTATAGATTCTATTGGAGATTTTGCACTGATTAGTTCTTCTCCAAAACTCTACTACGTAATCTCAGCTGGGATGAGTTTTTTCCTCAAATGACGTTAATACTACACCAGATTTTCTTCATTTTAATCTCAAACCTTGTGTGGACTTAATCACCTCAATTATAGAGTGAAATCATATGTTCCTCATCGTGATTATATTCCTATCGAATTTGGATCCAAACTGCGGAGGTTGCGAGAAAGGCTCTTTGTTCAACTGGATTTTTCAGCCACTTTCAACATTTAGGCAGTATTTATTAATATCAAAGACTCTCGTCAAACAAAAGAATAACATGCTGAACGAATTTCCTCCAGCTTATGAAGCTAGATTAGCATTTCGGCAGCTAATGTTCCCATTATCCCAAAGGTCAATGACGAACTTATGGGAGACCCAGGAAAACTATTATCTGCTTGGGAACACATATGCATAAGCAGTCACTAGCTGTAATCGGCTTAATTACGTAAACAACAGTTTCAACACATACATTGGCAGGCCTGGAATTCATTTCGAGCATTCTGAGAAGTGTGATAAAGCCACTGAAACGTCCTTCCGTAAGTGGTTATGATGTCATACCAGCTAATTAAATTAGACGCCGTGTCCTGACCTCCCTTTTCTATTTGCCGGAACGTATAATATCCTGACAACGGTAAACTAAATTTGTCATCTCGTACTTTAAAAGAAGCTCTAGACTGGGTGTAAATAACCATATTCCAGAATTCTTTCACTCACCGAACAAGCAACATCTGAAGCCTCTAAAGCCTTGGAGTAAATGGGTTTATCAATCTAACTTCCATCAAAAAGAATTTGAAATTATTCCTTATAAGGTAGGTGTTCGACTCCCACTAGATTATTGCTTGATCGTATCCGATTGCATGAGATTACTAGACCGAAAAAGATCGAAGAAAAACAGTTCTACTTTACAAAACTGTGATATTCGGAAGTATTTGAATTGTAGTATGAACTAGTAATCCCAGGAATGACGCAATTTATTCAAGAAGTATTAGATGAGCACGAACGAATGTACTGTGTTTGGAATTCAAAATCAAAACAGTCATCAATACAAAGAAATCATTGGTTCATTCAAACATCACAAAAACCAACCTTTTTTACACACATTTGAAGCATGGAAACTTGATCCCTTATGGATTAGACTAATCAACTTTAGCCTTGGCTTACTTTTCGAAATTCGACGTAATAAGACTATGGTTCATTGTGTTAGATTAAAAATTGTCAAAGTAGTAGTTATAACCTTTGAAATCAGGAATTTTGGTTGAGGTTATTGAAAAATTAGGTAAATGAAAGTCAACTTTCTTTTTCACGCCATAGACGAGTCCCTGGAATAGGTTCTTGATAAATATGCCGTCAAATTAAACTTTTACTCAGTTCAGATCTTCCCCGAAATACTTTATGAATCAACTCAGGGTTTCCTACTTGCTCAGTGAAGCTTACCTAAGTCAGGCTATACTTAACGATGAACCGCGGAACATCTAATCGTGTGAATAAATAACCAATTGGCACCTAGTGGCCATTTCACTAACCACAAATATTTAACCTATTAGCCTATGTAATTCGCATTCTATATTTTGCTGCCCAAGAAAGTGTCTACTGAGTCTTCTGATCTCCTCAACACGATGCTCAACTCTTGATGTTGCTACACATAGTGAGCTTCGGGAATACCCTGCACCACAACTCAATAACCGTTTATGCAACTATAGACTACTGGGGTTGAAAATCAGTAGCATTCGGAAACTGTCCATAAGAACCAGTATCGGTCAAAGCATTGTGGGCCTCTTCACTTTTACTCGCCATCGCCCTTCAATTCTTATCATATGTGTAACTATCCGACCATTTGTTTTCAAATTCCTAGTCATTGCCTTAAAAGTATTGGATTCCATAATTCTTATGCCTACTGGTTTGTTTCTGCTTACTTATTTTGTTTGAAAACCCATACTCTATCCTATGCTACTATACAATGCCGTCTCAATATTCCACCAACTCTCTGCAAGCTTTGATTGTCCGATATTCTTGTTCCGGATACTTGTAAATTTGTGCGTTTTAGCAAGGTATGGAACATAGGACATGTAGGAAAGATATAAATGCAAGTTAACCGACACCTTAATACAGCCTGATGTCAAAAAAGAAGAAAAAGTGGAGTAAATGACCAGCAAGCGTTTATGGTGAGGGCTATGACTTCAATAGACCCATGTTTGGGGTAGGCAAGACACTTTGACTGTCTCCTGCTCTTCGTGATTAGTAATGAAACAACCAATCAATTATACTGAGGTTATCTTGTCATGTTCGCTGATCCTTCGACTCATGCTTTCTACTTTGTGTTTGTTCCATCATTCTAAGAAATTGTCCCATTATATGCATTTTGAACGCTTAAGCGCACACCTAACGGTCGGGATTCACTCACAACAATGAAAAGAGAGATGGACAAGCCCACTTATAAACATGTTCGTATATCTGTTTGAGTATTCTATCATATATCTTTTCTGCTTTTATCTGTTGGACAAATCTACCTGGTTGGTATATTTTTGCTAAGTTCACTTTGTAAATTATCGATCGTGGCTGTAGAACCGGCATTTAACTGCTTTTCAAGAAATATATTGTTGTCGTTGCATGATCGAATTCGGCTTCAGTGATATTGTATTTATCAGTGGGTGATCCACTGAGCTTTTAGATTTTGGTTGTATGAGTTGGCTTTGGCCTATTTGTCAAAGGTGAGGATTTCGCTTTAGATGAGTTTGTAAACCCTGCTACAATTTTCCGGAAATTCGCGGCTTTTAATGACGTAGTGTGTACCAAACCTCGTTTCTATGCAAATTTATATTTTTCAAGGACGTGTGTTTCAAGTATCATCAGGTCTAAGACTGTCGCAGGGAACGTCTATGGGAACTGTCTGTTGAGTAGTGAATCTAGCGTCAAAGTATTCCACTCGAATGTTACTATTTTCGTTTTAATTGCAAAATAAACATTGAGCTGTTCTCTGTCGTTGTGGGAAACAGCTTTCGCTTTCATTTTAACTATCATCACTGCATTCCGAACGCTGCTACTCTGGGTGACCGTATTCTCCATTGCTCCTATTTTAATTGACTGATATGACCTGCCCTTGGGGAATGGAAACTTGATTCCTTACTTGTTAAGAAAATCTATGGTCGTGAATAGGTGGTTCATAGAAAAAACAATACTCTTAACCCCACAGAAAGTTTTATTTGACAATACTGTTATTCTTATTTTCTTTCGCACTGTATAGTACTTGTAGGTTTACCCGCAATTTCTGCTTCCGTCTTTAGTATTTTGGCAGTCTTCTTCGTCTAGGCACTCGTTATTCGATTTTACTTAAGGATTCGCCCTGTAGATGACAGTTTATTTTTGTATGATGTCAGATCATTAACACCAATATCACATTTAACTGGATTCAAGTTTGCGGCGTTGGACGGTTGATGAATGTTGTCATGAGACTGAATGCTGGGAACAGCCGCCCGAATCTTTGAAGATGGATTCTGACCCCGTTTTTCTGTTAGCACTCTTATTGATGCTCAGACATATACATTTTTTTCGGTGGCGATTTCTACTGCTCGGTACACTGTTCTATTCTAGAAGAAAGTTTGACTGTATAGCTGAAGCTGTAATGCCTGAGGTATTTTATGCTTTTGATGTAATTTGTTTTCCATGTGAAATCAGAACCGATCGAATCAAGTACAGAGTTTGTGCTTTGTGATGATTTGATGTAAATGGTTTTAAAAGGCTTTGCGCGTTGTACAGAAGAACGTAGTTCGGTCTAATAGAACAAACACTGATTAATTAGTCTTCTGTGTGCAGATCAAATACAGGAGATTCGGTCATCAAAATAGTCGTTTTACATAATTGTGGTCTAGTACGGTGTTATTACACTTATCTTTGTTAAAATTATATTACACTAAGTCTCAAAATTGCAGATTTGTCGTGACGAGACTACCCAATCCATAAAGTCGCACGTGGGAGTCACATCATTGTTTTTTTTTTGACTCGCCATACGTGACAATCAGCGATGTGACGTTAAGCACTTTTGAAGAGCACATTTGAACTGGGGATAGAATAATATGCCTTAATATGAATAGGGATTTGTCACAAGGATGACCACACACATACCATACCGATCAATCCTTCCTGCGTTCACCATTCTTGACCTTCTCTCACTGTTACATGTTAAAAGTAAATCTTTTCAGCAATTATATGTTCAGCTTCAAAGATTTTGTGTTTAGGGATCAATATCACTACAGTTGCATTTCTTAAACGGTGATTATCAAGAAGTTGGGACGCTCACACGTACGAACATATCCCTTGTAAACAACACATCTGAACTGCGATTGTACTTTTGCTTTGAAGAGCGTAGTTTTTAATATCAATGATCCTTTCAGGCATCTGATCATAACCGAACCTGAAGGTTAATTTGTCGTTTGTCTATACTGATCAGCCACTGATCTCTACCATCTAACGTTTAACTAAATGGTGTATTTGCGTATCTTAGGTGGAACTACATTGAATGTCTACAACCAAATAGTTCCTCATTTAGTTGACAAGTTCTCATGCTCGGGGAGATATCAAGGAAACAAGGGTTTATAACGCTACCGTCCAAATCCTCTTCCCATACAAGGACACCAAAGCCAATCGAAGTCGAGAATGCAGGGCTACCAGGGTATGTTTGAATGGCGATCGATGGGTTGAAGTGCACGAAATCCATGTTGGATAGTCGTCGTAAGATGAATGACCGAGTGCCCTCAGCTAGAGGTGTGTCTAGTAAAAATAATGAGGCGAAAGTCAATATCGAAGACTGATAAAGCCATTTATTTAAGGGATTCATCCATCTTTAGACACCTTCAGTACAATTTACTGGTTACCGTTGCATGTCGAAAAATTTAATTATTGTTCAATGCCCTGTCAATAAACTAACAGATTCACAGGATGATGTGGTCCCGCTTTATGTCCAAGTTACTCACGGTTCTGTTGCTTGAAATTGATTGTTCCAAGATGACTATTTTCAAATGCCTAGGAAGTCACATAGACGTTTCAATACCTCTTTCTATGTAGATTCACTGGACGGAAGTTCAGTTTATTTTGTGTGTTACTCATATTCTAGTTATCAAACGACGTCACAAGTCAATTTTCCGCAGAATGCAGAAAACACTTTGAAGATAAATGCAGTGTTATTTCTTCTATGGCAGTATCCATTAAAATATGTACTCGGAGGGAACAGAATATACGTCCATGAATTTATAGCCCATCTGATTTTCATTGGGCAATAGTGTGCAACACCTATGGTTTTTCCTCTCATTTGGTATGCGAGTTTTGATTGTAAAAACATACTTCTCAAAGTGGATTTCATTTCAACATATAAATCTAGCTTTATTTGCTTATTTAATCTGCAAACTTGGGATGAGCTGCAGTTCCTATTCGTAGAGAATTTATATGCAGATAACTTTAGAAGATTGCAAGAGTCTCCAATGTAAATCAAATTTTTACATTCAGTGTTGGCTCACTGAACGAATAGAAGAGTACTCGAAAATGTTTGATATTTCACTTTTGTTGACTATTGAAAATTGTTGCTTTAACTGCCAGAGTATGGTCGCTTGTTTATTTGTTTTATTAGACAGAAATCAGACGTTCCATATATTGACTTACAAATTGTATTCGGTTCTAAGTCATATTCAGGTTTCATCTGTTTGACTGTTTTGCTTTCACGCTTGTGTTGTCGATAATTGCTATCGATTGCTCTTCTTAATAAAAGTAAGTACACTATGTGCTCTTGCTGAGTTATCGCCTGATCTTTGCCCTAGTTTTTTTTCCCAGCTTCCCTCACGTTGCTCAACTAGGCCTGGTACTCCAAGTACCCTCAGACTAGACATCAACTGCTACACCGGTTTTTGTTTTTTCCGAGCAATTCATATTGTCAGTAGTGCAAGGAAAATAAAGTCACGAAATGCTGCGTAAGACATTACAAGTGTTTTTTTCTTGTAGTACTCGGTGACTTGCTGTATCAAGCACTTTATTTCATACATTTATCGATTTTTGGATAGCGATAGTACAGTCTATGGACAGGCTTAGATAAACACTTTCCGTTTCAGTCAAATGCAACTCACTGCTGACTAGCACTAGGAGCATACATGTTGGTTCTCAGCCATCCGAATAAGTCTCGAAAGTAAAATCGAAATAACAGTTAACTTTGCCAGGTGCGGGTAGTTCTTAAAAAAATCCTAACAATAGTCTTACTTCAACGTCTACTACACTTAGATAAATGTTGTGATTCGTAAGGTCAAATCATAACAATTTATAATTAGTTGAAACCTACCTTGTGTGTTCACTTATGGGAATGACACGACGACTTTTTGCATAGCCAACATAGAGTGTTTGGGAAGCTATCCCAAAGACTCGATATGAACAATTCCTGGATACCTTTACCTCAATAGTTACCAAGATGCCTCATTATTTTTAGAGACAAATTTTATTAACCCATAATTGTGAAGCTTCAGACAAGCATTTTTGAAATCACATCTGGTTAACTCGGGTCTAAGAATCAGTTTGTCCCCAACCTTTGCCTCATTCAGGACCTGAGATCCTGATATACGTACGTGATCATGGCATCACTGCATGAGTGTGTGTACCAACTCAATCGTACGTAGTTCTTTTAGAGTCGGGAATTACATGGTATTCTTATTAGGCAATTATAGTTCAAAGGATTCGTTAAGGACAAACCTACTTTAGAATTGTTCGTAGTATGCCACTGAAGTGTCGAGTTCTTGTGTTTGTGGTGAGTTACCGGTATAATTAGTCATGGTTATTAGTACAACAATGCGGTGCAACTATTGCTGTACAGTTTGAAAATCTAGCCACTCCTAGTTGGTGTAGAGCCACGTAACACATTGTCCATTTTTTCAAACTGCTCTAAGGACGTGACGGATAAGAGATCTACCTTTTCTTACATTCGACTTTGAGCAGACTAAACATCTCTTATCACACCATTTTTTTTCACTTACGTCATGGCCAGGGCTCCTCTGCATCGGTCAGTTCAGTCAGGCTTATATAACTATCCTGTTTAGATGGGAGTAGTTTAAGTTTAGCCATTTCGGGCTTTTGTGTCATTTTAGTAACAAAACACCAACTTTGACCCTTGAAGTTACTGTTTTAAAGGATATGATCTGGTGTGTGCGATTGCATTTTTTTCGATTTTGATAATCTATTCACTACCATTTTCGTAAGCCCGACAATGATAGTTTTTCTTGACTTAAAAGCAGCATTCGACTCTGTAGACCGAGAGGTTCTGTGGCAGTGTCTGTCATTAAAAGGTGTACCTCAGAAGTACATAAACCTTGTGAAGGCTCTTTACTCGAACACTACCAGTCGAGTGAGAGCTTATGGCGAACTGTTATCAGATTTTACAACATCAAGTGGTGTCTGACAAGGCTGTCCACTATCCTCATTTTTGTTTAACTTCATTATAGACCTATTGCTAGAAATAACACTCTCGTCGACTGAATTTTCAGGAATTGATCTCCTACCAGGAGGTTCACTTATCGACTCAGAATACGCAGATGATATAGTCCTGTTTAGTGAAGACGCTGACAAAATGCAGTCTTATTAGAACTGAGTAATAATGCCAGGATGTTTGGGATGCGTTTCTCCCCCTCTGACTGTAAATTGTTACTCCAGGACTGGCCTGCGTCAACACCTGAACTAAGGATAGGGAGTGAAGTAGTCGAACGCGTCGACAACTTCACTTATCTTGGAAGTGTGATCAGCCCTAACGGGTTGGTGTCTGGCGAAATCTGTTCACGGATTCAAAAAGCTCGTTTAGCTTTTGCCAAATTGCGTCACCTATGGCGAAGGCGAGATATCCGTCTATCAATTAAGGGACGGGTATACGGCGCAGCAGTTCGCTCTGTTCTACTTTACGGCTGTGAAACATGGCCATTAAGAGTAGAAGATACTCGTAGGTTACTAGTATTTGACCACAGATGCCTTAGAAATATTGCTTGCATCTGCTGGTATCACCGGGTAAGTAATAGTGAGGTTAGACACGGTATTATGGAATGATAAATCAGTTGATGAAGTCATGAATCTTCATCGACTGAGATGGTTGAGCCACATGTTACGTAAGCCTGAACACCGATTACCATGACGCGCTATGCTGACTAGTATTGGGGATGGAAGTAAGTGTTGGGGGCAGCCAAATCAAAACATGGTATCTGGTACCATATCTGACTGAAGTACCTTAGCTGGTATGCTGTCTAGTCCAACTATTGCTATGGCATCCCTAAATTGTTTGATGGCTCCGCTAATTCCTTTGATAGTTGGTGGGGTACTATCTACAGGGAGGTCTTTGTGTGCTGCCTCGATGTTAGCTGTGCTCAGTAATGTCGATCAGTTTGAAAGATCTTCAAAGTACTCTACCCACCTGTCCCACTGCCGTTAACCCTCATTAATTGGTTTTCCTTCTCTGTTCTTGACCGGTCACTCTGGTCTACTACGTTTTCTTGTAAGCTTCTTGGTTGTAGTATCACATAGTTCCTCCATATTTCCTTCTCTTGTAGCTCTCTCTGCTGTGGTTGTCAGACCTCCTACATGGTTCCGCTAATCAGCTCTAATGCACTTTGACTTGTGTGTTTGCTTCTGTGTACTCGGCCTGTGCCGAGTACATTATTTATACCGATGCTTCTTGTGGGTCAACATCTTCTGAGATGTTGAAGTTATTGCTTCTCGAATCACTTTCCAGTTGTTGCTTATGGCGGTTCCCGACGTATCTTCTGGTAGGTCTTGAAAGGCTTAAAGCTTGTCGATGATAGCTACTATGCTGATATCCCGCTGAACTTGTTTACGTCTCAAAGGAAGGCTATACTAGACATTTGTAGTATTCCTTATGTAACTGCACGATGCCTCTTTCGATTTGGTACAACCAGGTGGTGATCTGAAACTACATCAATTCCTCTCTTTGTTCTTACTTCTTCCATGGATCTCGTGGATTTTTTATTGAGGAAAGTGCGGTCGATCTGGTTTTTCGTGGTGTGGTTCGGTGAGACCGAGTTAGCTTTAGGTATGCATCTGTAGGGGAAAATGTCGCCTCCTAGAGTTTAGATGAGTTCTTCTAGTGTTTTTATAGTAGTTTTGTTTCTCAGGAGCTGGGGTTGGTAATCCCACTCTCAGCCGTTTTTATCATTGGGGCCTGGGAAGTGCAGCAACCCGATTGTTTTGTGGACGTTATTTTGTTGGATCAATGGTTTCGATAAACTGGTGGAACAAAGTACGTAGGCTTTATTTCTTTTCGCATGTCATAAATTGAAAACGTGTTAAGTAGTTGTACTCAATTGCTTTGCATATAATTTACTAATATAATATGCTACAGAAGAATAGCTGTTATTTTCTTGTTTATTTAGACAATGTACCCCACTAAATAGTTCGCAATTAGTGGATCCAAATCGTAAGATATTATCAACTAAACAACACATTTCGTCAGTGGTATACTTCATGCATGCATGATTACGTTTACATTGTTAAAAAATCAGTATCAAGAACATCTACCTTCAAAATTAAAGCCAGATGTATTAAAGTACTGGGATACACGAAATGAAATATTATAAATACGCAAAACAAAATGTCTAAAGGATATTTATAAGAAACTATCGAAGCATTACACAATCCATTGAATAACAACCACCAGAAACAGTTCTACTTATTATGGCAACGATTATCTTCGTATTCACAGTAGTCAGTAAATAGATGCACAGGTATATCGCAACGTAAAACAAGTTAACGATATAGGATCAATATATACCTTACAGGAACGATTCAACTAATGGGAAAAATTGAAGGTTATGAATTGTCCATGATTAAATGGAGATAAGACCATATAGCTATAGTCTATATTTAATTCGAAAAAAGCTGTAAAAACCACTTGAGCAATATCTAGGTTAGGAACTGAGTGGGGGAAATATTATTCAGAGGCGAACAGATTATCATTACGGACCATAAACCTTGCTTAAAAGTGGTAAAATTCTGAAGAGTGAATGTTAACAAGATTTTTAGGGATTAGTGACACCCATACTTTTATGCGTTGAAAAGCATTAAAGCAAATGCTTTAGTTAAACGAGGGTATTTTGTTCACATCGGTCGCAATCACCGGAGCATAAAAAATAAATGGAAATAGTTGTTCAATAAAGAGACAAAGAACAGCAGAAAGGAAAACTACTAATTAAAAGGGAAATAATAATAACCAGACACATAAAAATGAACTTGATTTTCGTCTCAAAATGGTTAGGAAATTAATACAATGAAGTCAGCCCTGAAACTGTATATATAATAAAACAATCAATATGCCATTGGACACAAATTATTAATAAGTATTGTTAAATCAATAATGACTTTCAGTTACGTATAAGATCATAACTAATCTGTTTTTTAATGAGATTCGAGCAATCATAGTAACACTTCTAGAACAGAAGAAAAGGATTTTCACATATCATACCGTCTGTAATCGTTAACAAAACAAAATCTCAGGAGTTTTACAATTTGCGAAATCAATGCGTAACAATCTGTTGAGGTGGACTTCATAATAGAACTTCGAGATTATCAGAAAAACACAAAAATTTAATTATGGTCTGTCAAAATTTAACTTACCTCAAATTATTGAAGCAAAGAAATTAGAGAAAAAATCACAAGGTAATGAAGACATAAGTATATACCTATGTGAACGGGATCGTACATTTATGTACAGCTAATAAATAATAATAGAAGAAAAGGATGAGAACATGAACAAAGCAAAACCAGAAGTTATAGAAAGACATAAGTAGAGATGGTAAATATACAAAGATGGGCATTGTGTTGAAAAAAACGTGTTACTGGAAAAAGATGAAAATGAGACTGATACATGGCCTAATACATATTTCGGCACGCTGGATAAGAGCTAGTCCTCCCAACCGGAGGAATTACTATCTGCATCTTTGTCGTCATCGTCATCTTCCGAGGAATTATTTTCCATACATTCCCGACGACGCCTAACGGCTTCATAAATCGCCTGGAGATGAAAACATGCAAAATAAGGAAATACTTAAAGTAGTTAAACAGAATAAATACAAGCTAACATCACGTGGCATAACAGCTATGTACTAATTAGTTCCGGAAGGGGCTACCACAAGAAAATACTATAGCGACTTGACCAAAAATTGTAACTACTTACAGAGAGAAAAAGCAATGGAACTCTTGGGTGTGTGCAGCGGGGGTGCTATTTACGAAACTGAGAGGACGGAAATCAAATGGTCCGGTGCTTTAAACGGGTTGATGGACGCGGAGGGTCCACCTAGGGGAGTTGAAAAACCCTGATTTCAAACCAATGGTACACATGGGCTCCAGGATCCTGAGAGAGTAAATGGTGTATGAACCTATTGTTAGTCACCGGCTACCATGGGACTGCATCTTCTAAAATTCCTCCACTGCTTTGTGGATTAGACCTTTAGGTCCACGGCTTGGGAAGTGGCCCACTAAGAAAACCATCTGCTTCGGTTTGGACACCTGGGCAGCATCACAGACCCTCAGACAAATCAATGGTGACTGCTACTGACCTCATTGTTATTGTGTGGCGCATATGTATTTGGTGCCCCCTTGTACCAATGTTTATGTGTTCAAACAAATAAATGTTTGAAGAGATTACAAGATCACCTAAGATCGGCGAACGGAACGAAAGATCAGTGACACAACGACAAGATAAGCTAACTATTCCGATGCATCCTAACCCCCCTAAATAAAGAAGGAAGTTTAGGTTCTGATGAGGGAAAGTGTATATTTCACAGATGGTCACAAGCACGAACAAAAAGCACACAACTCAAGTGTATATATACAACATTAAAATTTCTTTGGGAAACATCACATAATAGCATATTAGAAGGGACAACGAACCAATGACATTTAGGGTCCTTTCAAGTGGGAAATACAATCTGAAGGTAAAAATGGACGCTTTCGGCACGAAAACAAGAAATCCTATTTTCCATAATAAAATTACGAAAGTAGGACGTTTACTAAGTGAGTTCTGGGGACCTAGCATTTCCAACAGGAAGCTAGATCACCAGAAACCACTTGGCGAACTTATTTTCGCAATTCAACCGTAAAAATTTGAATTTCTCATTTCCGCGCCAAAAGTGGACATCGTTACTTTCAGTTTGTGCTTCCATCTGGAAGGATCATTGATTCGTTTTCTCTTTTAGTACGTTATTTCATGACACTCTACAAGTACATTTTTGTAGTAACAGGGTTGAGGAGACTACATAACTACATAATCGAGATTATTACGATGAAGAACTATTTATCTGTGATTCTATACAAAGCTGATCAATACAACCACTGTGTTTACAAAGCAATTAGGTTTTAAAAGAAAACCTTTGCAATTTGAATGAGCAAGAGGCAATAGTCACCTTGACTATTGAAATGTAACACTTCCCTTAGGGATGAGATGTAGTACATTTAAAAGTAGATACACACAAGCGAAGTTTAAGAAAATTAAAATCCGTAAGACTTACTTGAACATCCTTAGGTTTGTTTACCAGAGTCGATAAACTATTTGCACGGCTAAATTTCGACTGGTCGGGAAGATTTCGTTCACCTACTTTGCGTAACTGACAGCCAGCGCGTATAGCAGAAAGCAAATCTGCAGGAGGACACTGAGGTACATTGCATCGTGGGATATTGTTCTTAGTTGGTAAGGTTGCTTGATTGTTTGGACTTTCAGACCCAACTTTCTGGGTTGGTATAAAGGGAGGTGGAGGTGGGGGTGGTGGAGGTTGTGTAGATGAACATAGAATAGATGTTGGTGACGAAGCCACAAAAGGTGTAACTGGGGGAGGCAGGGTCGAAGAAGTGGACTTATGATTACAAGTATCCGACTCACTATGCTGTCTGTTGGGTTTACAAGGCTCATTGAAGTTTTTCGCCTCAAAAATCGGCGCGGGAGGAGGCGGAGGAAGATTATGTAAAGCCGACGATGACTGAAACGTGGATGCAAAAAGTGGGAGAATTATTCGGAGTATAAACAATGCCAAGTTAGCAACAGACTGGGAAAATTTATAGAGCTAAAAAAGGTCTAGCTTTTAATATATATATATATAAACTTAAAAATTCAAATCAATTGATTACAGGTTTAATCTATTTAATAAGTACTTTACGATTATATTAGTCCATAAACACTTGCAATATAGTAAAAGCAAAGTCAGTATTACAGTCATCATACACGAAAACAAAACAGGAATTTAATGATGGATTCATCGTCCATTCACGTTAAATAGCTATTAATATATGTGGGGGCCTAATTAAACTAACTAGTGCAAGTAAAACATGTATTATCTCTAATCGTAGTAAAAAATGACTGCAGCATTTTAATTAGCTTTAAGCTAATAGAAGAAACAGCTACAAGGAAGTCAAGTAACTTACCGATTCCATACCTACAGAATTAATATACTGGAACTGTTTTTCTTTGCCATCATGCATTTGTGTGGGTGGTGATATCCTACCATTTCCATCTTGTCCAGAGGGGTCTCTGCTAGCAGCTTCATCATTCGGATGTGAATTTTTGTTAATATCTACAAAGTTAAATAAAAACTACAAATATCCAAATTAACAAAAAAAGCGCAACACAAACGTAAATACAATATCTAGAAAGATGAACAAATCAGGCATACGCAAACAAATAAAAACAGAATCCACGAAGACGTATCAACATGACGCGCTGCATAAAATCACATAAAAATTCAAGCCACAAACCAACCGCACATCAAAGATGAGATCGTTCAAATGAGTGGTCAAATTAATGAAGTTTTGTATATAGATATATTTAAGAGTAATTAAGAATCCGGGATAATTGTGTACTAGTCCATGCCACAAAACATCAGCACTATGATAGGAAATAAGCAAACGGAAAGCGTACCAAATGGAAATCTCGGTGTCATTAATCAATGACCATGAAGATACATTCTCGAAGCTTGTCAAAAAACTTTAACAGCTCCTCTTGAAAACCATGCCAACAAATTCAAAAATCTGTGGAGTAAGGTTAGAAGTCCAGTAGTGCTAACGTTTGCGAATCTTTTCTCTTCAGAACGAATGCCAGAGCAGACATAAACCCTGTGAACATAGAATACCCACCACACTAGTGCATCTTCCAATGTGATTTGACTTATTACTACACTGGTTTTTAGGGGTCATGAAATAAAGAAATAAGCACAATTAAAAGCTAAGGGAAGGAATAATAATACCTACTGTAGAAAAGTAGTTTGAAAAACGCAACTGAGGTGAAAATTATGGAATGGTACTAGGCTAAAGATATAGAGGATGAACGAACTCAATTGTATACGTAATAGACGGATACTAAATACACCAAATTGAAACTTTATTACGCGAAATCCAAACGATGCATCAGATTGAGGTTTAAACCAACCTGGAACTTTTGACTCTCTGTCGCTCAAGAAAGCTGGAGGAAGTGGTGGTGGTAAAATAAGAGATGCCATTTGTGTATGGAGTGCGGGAGGATCAGGAAGAGTCATCTGATGGGCTGGTGAAGGGTCATGGTTGATACAAATGTTGTTGGTAACTGAAGGAAACGGATTGACACCATCAAGGTCAGGTTTAATTGGGCAATAATCACTTTTTTGGTTAGATGCATGTCGAAAATCCTTTGCATTATCAACTTGTGTTGACGGATGAAGAGCATTCGGTGGAGGTGGCGGGGGTGGTAATGAAGGATTCCCAAAATCCCCATTATTCACAAACTGATGTTGGGTGGGTTTACCGTTGACAATACTGGCATTTCTATCCATATGAGAACTGGCATTAACAGAACCGTTTTGCTCGGATAACGGTGCGGGAAGTTTATGGCCACCAACTCCTGGTTGCTGAATGATAA
This sequence comes from Schistosoma mansoni, assembly GCF_000237925.1. Taxonomy (NCBI): domain Eukaryota; kingdom Metazoa; phylum Platyhelminthes; class Trematoda; order Strigeidida; family Schistosomatidae; genus Schistosoma; species Schistosoma mansoni. The sequence continues at coordinate 271,094 of NW_017386032.1, read as the reverse complement.
GTTGAGGTTTCTGAACTCCCTGATTAGATCCACTTTTAACGGGAGCAGCTTTTCCCTTTATTTTCGGTCTCTAAAATAAATATTTTACCCAAAACAGGTCACATGCTTCAAAGATTAGGATATTTGATGTATAAAATACTATTAAAACTGGAATAAAAGGATTATAGTCATGAATATATTTACTTTCTTACAGTTTCCCATTTTTACCTAATCGCAGACACACAGAAAAAAATATGATCGTAAATGAATGCAACACAAATGCAGGCTTGTGAATTAGAATGAATCATATTGCTGTAAATTGATTGTGATAAATGGTTTCCTGACTATGCAAACATACATTTTTAAGTGACTGCAAGAAAGAGTGAGTCGAGGAATTTAGTATGATCACTTTTAAAACTGCTTCGAGAATCCTAACAAAACACCATTACTTCTTTATGAATACAAACGGTTGTGTATTAATCAGTAAGGAAGAATATGCTATGGATCAATCTCAGTGCTACTTGTAAAATTTGTTTGTAGAAAACTTTTGGTGACATTAAAGATCGAGAGAACTGGGGCAAGACAAAGGTTGGAGGGGAACGCAACCTTATAACAAGGATATGGGTTTAAAAGAAATGTGAGACAGAAGAGTGGGGCGATCGATTTTTACTTACTGAAAGAAAAGCAAAAAAAGGAGAATACAACTAAATAAGAATCCTACAATTCAAGAAACGAATATGTAGTTGGATATAAAGACAAAACTTGATCAAAAAGTTTAGTTGTAGCGACGTGATTAAAGGCATCAAACGAAACTGTAGAATTCACTAACACCATAACATGGAAGAATTTAGGAACAAAACATATGATTCTAATTGTATCACTCCAAAACTTGATTTTCCGGTTTAGTACTAATTTTCAAAAAAGTCACCAGACGATTTAAGAACTGACACGGATATATACTTCAACTACAAAATCCACGTAATCACAAAACAAGAGCACATTTATTATCGAAACCATGAAAAGAACATCAGGTAAGCACTAATAACTTTGTAATTTAAAGGAAATAATTTATAAATGCTTAGATGACCTAGATAAAACAACAATGAATGCAGCTACAAATATGTGTTGCAAATAGAAGATATGAGAAATTACTTTTTTCTTGGCGGCTCTTTTGTGCTTGCGGTCTTGTAACATTTCCTGACTCCATAAATCAAAGAAAAAGCTGGGATCTGAATACAATCTCATGCTAGTTTTCTTATCATCTCTGAGTTCATCCATTTGTTGAAGTGCTGGAGCTGCTTCTGCTTGATCATATTGTGACCGCATAGAAGGAGGTATGGTATTTTGATTTAATACCTAACTAAAATGAAAACGTAGAACGACTTACCTGGCTATCGGTTGGCTTTTTGCTAGAGAACACCGGAATCTCAACTTCTTGTACCCCAGCAGTAAGGTCTTCGTCTCCGCTGCGTGCCATTTGCATATCTTCATGAAGTTTACCCAGACGATTTTGCAGACGAATAGTCCGCTCAACTAGTCGAGAAAAATCGGTAGTGAGTTCTTCGAACATGGTATTGGCCAATCGGCTAACTGACGCTATCTGTCTCATGACATTGCAGACCGTGGAATTAACCACAAATTCTAACTCATTGTCGATGCCATTCGGAACAACTACCTGACTGAGTTTGACTGGTTGAACTGTATGTTTAGGAAGTGGCATATCTTAAAGCTGAAACCGAAAAACGATAGCAAGTTACTCTATATAATAGATAGAGCTCTAGTTTGATGGGAAATAATATCAAATTACACAACAATAGGGAACTTTGGAAGGAAACTGAATGTAACTTACCATCTAAATACAAACAAAAGTTCTGTGTGGATTTTGATCAAATCGAAGTTTTTTATTTTATTTTATTTAAACATAAATATTGGTACAAGGAAGCGCCAGATACATATGCTGCACACAAATCATATTTGATTTGTGTGAGGGGTGTGATACTGCTGAGGTGCCCAAACCGAAACAGGTGGTTTTTTTAGGGGGCCACACCCGGAGCCTTCGACCTAAAGATCTGACCCACAAGGCGGTGAAGCATCGTAAGGAGATGCAGTCCCATGGTAGCCGGTGATCAAGGATTGATTCATACGCCATTTGTTCCCTCAGGATACTGGAGCCCATGTGCACCATTGGTTTGCAATCAGGGTTTGCCAACTCTCCTAGGTAGACACTCCGTGTCCACCAACCCGGTTACAGAGCCGGACATTTGCTTTTCGTCCTCTCGGTTTCGTACACAACACCCCCGCCACGAGAAGGCAGTGAGTAGGACTTCCTTGGCAGAGGCTATATACGCGTGGTCATGTGAGAGCATTTCGAGAGGGAGAGCAGACTCTCCCACTCTCGGCCGTACCAGGGCATTTGGGGGCATCAAATCGAAGCAACTTGTTCGTTAAGTGTGTGGCTTCAGAGGAGTGTCTAGGTGAGAATTGGCGATACCACCTAAATGCTCAAAGCAAAGTAGATGGAACGGGTTTACAAATTTTTCCCTATTGGTTAGAAATTGTATGCTGTTTAGGCCAAACCGAAGTAGTTGTAACTGTTAAAGCCTACAATTCATTGGATCAAAATAGAGTACTTTAAACACTGGAACGATGTTCCAATTTATAAATTTAGTGCACTCATTATGGTTTATTTCAGACTCAGCTTACAGTTAGAGTGAAATGATATCAACACTTACGTACAAGTTTCTAACATGAATAATTGTTGCCAAAAGTAAAGAATAAATGGAAACCAAAGCGAATAAACAGATTTGCTTTTTCAACTAAATATTTGGAAACATTCATGACTGTGTGCTGTATATAGTACAAGTGTGGAAGATATTGTACGTAACTTTATGTGCTTGACTTCTATAATAGTGGCAGAAATAGTAACAGAGAAATGATATTGAACATTACGCTAATTATAACATTGGTTTTATGTTAGATGACCACACTTAACTGCTACTTACAGTTCAAGAACGAGTTCACGACTGGTACAATCAGGCACTAGTACCGATTATCACACAATGTACCATGACGTAAACAGAGTTGAAAAGCAAACGCAAACTCAATTATGTAGTAGAAATATGACATGAACTCAGATTAGAAACATTCCTGCGCTACTGTCAGTAGTCACCACCTCCAATTCCTAAGAAACAAAACTACTATAAAAACACTAACTGGAAGAACTCATCTAAACTCCAGCCTCAGAGTTAAAGAGTCTTCATATACATCATTTATGATGCCTCACGGTGAAAGCCGAGATTCTTCAGAAGTCACGAGGCTAATACTCCTTCCGGCAAATAGGATGATGATAAACATGGGTACGCGGAATATCCAAACAATATGAGAGATCAGGAGTACTATTCCAAAAGACATGGAAATGGACAAAAATAACCTGACCGGGATTGGAATAGGAGCAACTCATTGCATTCAATCCGGACAAAAAAACACTAACATGAGGAGAACTGTTACCGAAGTCTAGTCATAAAGAATAAAGTGCCCTCCCACACACACAAACACAAGGAATTCTACCAATCCTGTCAAGATAAGAATAGAAGAGCTTTCGAATCACGTCTTTTCTCTTTCTTCTGGTTGTTCACTGGATTATGAAGACCACATCTCAAGAAAAACACGAGATCCAGCGGACACACTAGACGCAGCTGAGTGACTGGTCTTGTAAATGACTTGATCCTTCAATTGCAAACACAGCAACAAATGCAAAGACAGCCACTGTACCAGCAGCTGAAAGTCATTATTGATTTAACAATACTTCTCATTAATAATTTGTGTCCAATGACATATTGATTGTTTTATTATATATACAGTTTCAGGGCTGACTTCATTGTATTAATTTCCTAACCATTTTGAGACGAAAATCAAGTTCATTTTTATGTGTCTGGTTATTATTATTTCCCTTTTAATTAGTAGTTTTCCTTTCTGCTGTTCTTTGTCTCTTTATTGAACAACTATTTCCATTTATTTTTTATGCTCCGGTGATTGCGACCGATGTGAACAAAATACCCTCGTTTAACTAAAGCATTTGCTTTAATGCTTTTCAACGCATAAAAGTATGGGTGTCACTAATCCCTAAAAATCTTGTTAACATTCACTCTTCAGAATTTTACCACTTTTAAGCAAGGTTTATGGTCCGTAATGATAATCTGTTCGCCTCTGAATAATATTTCCCCCACTCAGTTCCTAACCTAGATATTGCTCAAGTGGTTTTTACAGCTTTTTTCGAATTAAATATAGACTATAGCTATATGGTCTTATCTCCATTTAATCATGGACAATTCATAACCTTCAATTTTTCCCATTAGTTGAATCGTTCCTGTAAGGTATATATTGATCCTATATCGTTAACTTGTTTTACGTTGCGATATACCTGTGCATCTATTTACTGACTACTGTGAATACGAAGATAATCGTTGCCATAATAAGTAGAACTGTTTCTGGTGGTTGTTATTCAATGGATTGTGTAATGCTTCGATAGTTTCTTATAAATATCCTTTAGACATTTTGTTTTGCGTATTTATAATATTTCATTTCGTGTATCCCAGTACTTTAATACATCTGGCTTTAATTTTGAAGGTAGATGTTCTTGATACTGATTTTTTAACAATGTAAACGTAATCATGCATGCATGAAGTATACCACTGACGAAATGTGTTGTTTAGTTGATAATATCTTACGATTTGGATCCACTAATTGCGAACTATTTAGTGGGGTACATTGTCTAAATAAACAAGAAAATAACAGCTATTCTTCTGTAGCATATTATATTAGTAAATTATATGCAAAGCAATTGAGTACAACTACTTAACACGTTTTCAATTTATGACATGCGAAAAGAAATAAAGCCTACGTACTTTGTTCCACCAGTTTATCGAAACCATTGATCCAACAAAATAACGTCCACAAAACAATCGGGTTGCTGCACTTCCCAGGCCCCAATGATAAAAACGGCTGAGAGTGGGATTACCAACCCCAGCTCCTGAGAAACAAAACTACTATAAAAACACTAGAAGAACTCATCTAAACTCTAGGAGGCGACATTTTCCCCTACAGATGCATACCTAAAGCTAACTCGGTCTCACCGAACCACACCACGAAAAACCAGATCGACCGCACTTTCCTCAATAAAAAATCCACGAGATCCATGGAAGAAGTAAGAACAAAGAGAGGAATTGATGTAGTTTCAGATCACCACCTGGTTGTACCAAATCGAAAGAGGCATCGTGCAGTTACATAAGGAATACTACAAATGTCTAGTATAGCCTTCCTTTGAGACGTAAACAAGTTCAGCGGGATATCAGCATAGTAGCTATCATCGACAAGCTTTAAGCCTTTCAAGACCTACCAGAAGATACGTCGGGAACCGCCATAAGCAACAACTGGAAAGTGATTCGAGAAGCAATAACTTCAACATCTCAGAAGATGTTGACCCACAAGAAGCATCGGTATAAATAATGTA